>NC_091570.1:9717768-9720268 GCF_042767895.1 Penaeus vannamei
CATACGTGCATATAGATTTACATACATACATACATATACATACATACGTGCATATAGATTTACATACATACATACATACATACATACATATACATACATACGTGCATATAGATTTACTTACATACATACATACATAAACATACATACGTGCATATACATTTACATACATACGTGCATACAGATTTACATACATACATATACATACATACGCGCATATACATTTACATACATACACACATACATATACATACATACGTGCATATACATTTACATACATACATACATATACATACATACGTGCATATTACATTTACATACATACATACATACATATACATGCATACGTGCATATAGATTTACATACATACATACGTGCATATATATTTGCATACATACATACATACATTCATGCATATATATACATACATACATACATATACATACATACGTGCATAATCATTTACATGCATACATACTCGCATCTATATTTTCATACACACATACATGCATACATATATATCTACATACAAGCTTACATACTTACATACATACATACATACACAAACAAACCCACACATGAACAAACAAAAGAACACACGCAAAAACTTACACACACAGACATACACACACAAACACTTACACACGCAGTAACATACACACACATTATACTTTTCATACTGTCCGTATCCTCATACCTTGATATACTCCTATCACCACTCTCATCTCATACTTCCAGACCAGAAAAGGTATCAAAACATGCTACACGTCCTGTATTTCCGCGAAGTGTTGCAATCAATCACACTAACTCTTATCTGGAAACTGGACAGCGACCGATATGATAGACTGCACAAAATTTGCAACAAAGTAGATGCACGAAAAGAAAGAGATAAAAAGACTGGATAAGAAAACCTAGAGCCAAGAGAGTTTAGGGAATAGAAAAATCATTTAGGGAAAGAACATTAACTTTTCTCAGTCATCAACAGCAAGGAAATGTGATCAAATCTGCAAACTTTCTCGACCTTGATAACCCCATGCAAACAATGATGCTGGATACCTTGATAAGGGGAATTTGAAACTGTATTTAATGGGATTCGATTCTGAATATGATGCTTTCAAGGGGAATTTGCATTCTATTTTTTTTTTTATTCTTTTATTTTTATTTATTTATTTATTATTATTATTTTTACTTTCAGCCTCCTCTTTATGTTCATTGTTGGATATAAGCCTTCCCCAGATTTTTTTTCACGTCCTTCTGTCTATATTGTTTTTTGATTAACATTCTCTAGTGTCGCTTCCTCAACTAGCATTAATTTCATGAACAGTGAATCCGTTTTAGCCTTTGCCCAGCTGATGATAGAAGTACCTTGGTCCAACATCGATTTAGCCTGAAGACAATCCTTAAAATATCAGTGAACGAAGCATACGATGTGAACTTAAACCAGAAAAATAAAGTGGAATATAGAATTATATAAAATAGTAAATATAGCGATGTTCATCTAAATTGTAAAACCTCGGGGTATGAATTCAGCATCTTAAGAAGAAGATATAAGTGATGGTCTTAAAACCTTTGTTTGTTTAAATTTAGGGATTTTGGAACAGATAAGAAATAGGAGAAAATCTTGTACATGCTTTGTATAAACTATCTTGCTGAATACAAATTAAATCAAAATTATCAAAGACTAACACCTATACTGGAATAATTGATCAATATTACAGAATCAAAACCCAAATCAACGCCTTAAAGAAAATACCTATCATTATTCATTGTAACATTATAACAAACGTCACTAAAGTACACAGCTTTGCCATATATTTTACTCCCTATTTTCCCTCCACAGACAGAGGCGCGCGATATCGATTCCTCCAGTAACTCAACAGAACAACATAAGCAAAGGTATCTCTCGGCGAACCTCCGCATTAGCGCCGCACAAACAAGGCGATGACGTCATCAACGGCGAGTAGGGGATACGACCCCATCCCTTATTTGAGGGCGGGAGGGGGCGGGGCTGGGGTGCGGGGGTGGGGTGGGGGTGGGAGGACGGAGGGGAAATAGAAAGAGGGGAATGAGGGAAAGAAAGAGAAAGAAAGTATACAGCAGGGGGGGTAATATGAACTTGTGATGATAGTAAGAATGACAGCGATAATGATAATGATAACGGCAGGAATAACAAAAAAGGGGATCATAACGACGATCATAGTAACATGATAAAGATTACAACAATAATGATGAAAATAACATTGATATACAATAACAGCAATATAAAACAAAGCTTTCCAGGTTGGCAGATATAACACATAATAACAAACTAACTTAATAACTATAAAATGAATGACTAAAATAATGATAATAATAATGATAATAATGATAACAACCACAATAATAGCAATGATAATCAGGCGTAACAAAAAACGCAGCAATAACATTATGCAATTTTTGATAATGATGATAATAGTAAATAATGATGATGATGGTGGTGGTGATGATGATGATGATGACGAG
>NC_091570.1:9795265-9797765 GCF_042767895.1 Penaeus vannamei
TCTTTCTCCTTCATCTCTCGCCCCCCTCGCCCCTTCCCCTTTCTCGTTCTCCTACTCTCTCTCTTCGTATTCTTCTTCGTCTTTGTCTAATTCTTCTTCTACTCTTTCTCCTTCATCGTTCTCCTACTCTCTCTTCAAATTCTTCGTATTCGTCTATTTCTTCTTCTACTCCTTCTCCTTCCTCGTTCTCCTGCTCTCTCTCCTTCTTCTTCGTCTTCTTCGTTTTCGTCTAATTCTTCTTCTAATCTTTCTCTTTCATCGTTCTCCTACTCTCTCTTTGAATTCTTCGTATTCGTCTATTTCTTCTTCTACTCCTTCTCCTTCATCGTTCTCCTACTCTCTCTCCTTCTACTTCGTCTTCGTTTATTTCTTTTTCTACTCTTTCTTCTTCATCGTTCTCCTGCTCTCTCTCCTTCTTCTTCTTCGTCTATTTCTTCTTCTACTCTTTCTTCTTCATCGTTCTCTTACACTCTCTCCTTCTTCTTCGTCTTCGTCTATTTCTTCTTCTAGTTCTTCTCCTTCATTGTTCTCCTCCTTCTTCTCCTTCTTCGTCTTCGTATATTTCTTCTTCTACTCCTTCTTCTACTACTACTACTACTTTGTCTTCGTCGTCTTCTTCTTGTTATTATTATTTTCCTCCTCGTTCTCTTTCTTCGTCTACTTTTTCTTCTACCACTACTTTTTTCTCCTTCTTCTTCTTTTTTCATCTTCTCCGTCTTTTTTCCTGTCCTCCCCCTTCTTCTTTTTTCTTCTTCATCTTCTTTTTGCTCTTCTTCATCCTCTCATTTACTTATTCTTTCTCTTTTGTTGTTTCTTCTTTTTTCTATCTCTTGTTCTTGTTTATCATCATCTCTTTTTTACTCTTTATTCTTTTGTTCTTCTTTTGTCGTCGTCTATTTTATTTTTTTATTTCATTCCCTTTTTTCTGTTGTTCTTATTTTTTGTTCTTCCATCATCATATTTCACTTTTTCTTCTATTATTTCTTGTTATCTTCTTTATTCTTTTAATTTCCCCTCTTTTTGTTCTCCTTATCTTTTATTTTTTTATATTTCTACCTTTTCTTTTCTTCTTCTCCTCTTATTCTTTCGCTCTTATTTTCTGCTGTTACATCCTTTATACTACGAATTTCTCTCTTTAAGATCACATTATTTATATTCTTTATTCAACCCTTTTCATCGGTCTTATTTATTATTCAAAATTCAAAGGAGGGGATGTGTGTGTGTGTAGTGTGTGTGTGTGTGTGTGTGTGTGTGTGTGTGTGTGTGTGTGTGTGTGTGTGTGTGTGTGTGTTTGTTTGTGTGTGTCTGTGTATTTGTGTGTGTTTATGTGTGTGTGTGTGTTTGTTTGTGTGTGTGTTTCTGTGTGTGTGCGTTTGTGTGTATGTGTGCGTGTGTGTGAGTGTTTATGTGTGTGTGTGCATATCTGTGTGTGTATGTGTGTTTATATGTGTGTGTGTGTGTGTGTATGCATATCTGTGTGTGTGTGTGTTTATGTATGTGTGTGTGTGTGCCTATCTGTGTGTGTGACTTGTTAACATGTATGCTAACAATTATCACCCTAATCTGCACCGAAATGAAGCGACATTAGATCTGCAGTCGCATGGAATACAGATAATGATAAGAATTAGATTAGGATTCTAAGGATTCGAGTTGCCTAATGCGAATTTTGTCCAAAATGATAACAGACACATACGCCACTCAGAGCCTGTCACTTTCTTCCCATGACGTGATGACAAGACAGTGCAAGATTCTATCCTTTCTTTTCTTTAACTCATTTTCTTTTCCTTCTTTACTATTCCTTGTACTCCTTTCCTCACCCAAAGACACCCCCCCTTTCTCCCCCCCTAACTCGGTTCTTATTCACCCCCGTCCCTTCCCTTCCCCCTATTTATCCTTTATCTCTATACCTTCCTTCTTTCCCCTTGTCATCTTCATCTTCCCGTCCTTCCTTCCCACACCTTTCGCTCCCTCACTTCCCCATTTCCCCGAGCCTCTCCTTCTCCCGTCACTCCCTCCTTTCTCCCTCACTTTACCCTTTCCCCTCGTCTCCCCCTTCTCCCTTCACTCCCTACTTTCTGCCTCACTCCCTTTCCCTTCCCCCTCACTCCCTCCTTTCTCCCTTCACCTCCCCCTTCTCCCTTCACTCCCCCTCAACCGTCACTCCCTCCTTTCTCCTTCACTTCCCCCTCACTCCCCTTCCCTTCCCCACTCACTCCCCCCCCTTCCCCCCATTACTCCCCCTTCCTTCTCCCCTCATCCCCTCCCCCCTTTCCCCTTCCTCTGCATAGGCCTATCAGTCCCATCGAACGCCCGTTGACATGACATTCGCTACTTAATCCGCGAATTGATATGAGACATGGAAACGGGACACGGTTGGCATGTCGCTGGGCCTTCGGGATCCTCGCTAATTATAGAAAAGAGATGACGCATTTCAATCTATGTTTCTCTCCTTTTTTTTCTTCTTTCTTTTTCTTATTCCTTTTTCGTTTCTTTTTTTTGT
>NC_091570.1:9810265-9815265 GCF_042767895.1 Penaeus vannamei
TATTTTTATGATTATTATTATTGTTATCACTATCATTTTATTAATATTATCATAATTACTATCATTATTGATAATAACGTCATTATGATTATCATTATTATTATCATCAGAATTGTTATTATTGTTATTTTTTATATTATCATCTATATCATCACCATTATTATCATTATAGTTATTATATTTCTTCTTCTTATTATTATTATTATTATTATAATTATTATTATCATTATTATTACTATTATCATTGTTATTATTATTATTGTTAGCATCATTATTATTTTTGTTTCTATGATCATAATTATAATTATCATCAATATCATTATCGTCATGATTATCATTATTATCATTATTATCAATATCATTGTTATCCTTATTGTTGATAATGACTATGGTATTATCATCATTATCATTATCAGTTTGCAACAGGAACAACGAAGGGAAGGGCAAGAAAACACACGAATATACCGAAGGCCTTTTCACTATTGCTTCGCCAGGGCATACACTACAAGAGGTACATAGAAGAGTATATGTACTACATCTTGTAGTGTATGCCCTGACGAAGCAATAGCGAAAAGGCGTTCGGCATATTTGTGTGTTTTCTTGCCCTTCCCTTCGTTGTTCCTGTTGCAATCTGTTCATCATGAATTCCACACATCATTATCAGTATAAATATTATTATCAAAATCATCAGTACAACTAACAGTATTATTATTATCATTTCTAATATCATGAAGAGTACAATCATCATTATAATAATATACATTATAGTTGTCTTATAACTGTTATCTTTATCATTATCAGTAGTAGCAGTAATAGTAGTAATATGATTACTACTATTACTAATATAAACATTATTATTGCTAAAGTAATTATTGAGAATACGGGTACTATGGCCATCATTATTTTTATCATTATCATTATCCTCTTCCTCCTTCCTTTACCCCTTTTACGCCATGTTCTATGCTGCGCAGGAGAGAAAAGGAAATGAGAAGGAAGAGAAAAAACGGCTTTACATATCACATTCCTTTTATGGGAATTTTCCAGCGGCCAGAAATAAGTACTTATAGAAAGCTTGTAATTTGATTCGCTTGAACTGGAATAACACGATCCATCGCCACTAATTTCTTATGCATGGACTTTTTTTTTTTGGTCTGAGGAGGAAAAAAAGATAATGGTACCCATATAAAATTCACCCATTTCTTCTTTTTCCTCTTTCGTGGTAAGGAATAGAAAATATATGCATTCCTTTCTATTTCCCATTATTATGTATCGTGTTCGTGTTGTTAGAGCTGCTGTAGATTCGGTTACAATAGTTGTTCATATAGGTGGTGTTGTTACTACCATGAATGTTACCAAGGTTTTTAGTATTTTTAAGAATATTACTATTCTTTAAATGTTGCCAAGGCTGTTTTTGTAATTTTACTGCTCTTTGATTATCATTAATGTTCTCAATGCTATTGTTGTTATTACTCCAATCATAAACATTACCATGGAAGATGTTGTAGTATTTGTAAATAGTATCAAGACTTGACACTGTTATTATAAATGTTCTCATAGCTATATTCTTAACCCATAATTACCGTACCTGATAACAGAAAGGAATACGACATTCCTCATCGATGACTTTGCATGAGGCTGAAGCTAGTCATCAGCTGATCAGTATTAAGGCGCCCATATAAGATTGAGTTATCATCAAGTTCAGGTTCCATTGTGGTCTTTCTCTTTAACGTGTATGTCATGAATATAAGCAGAGTTTCAAATATCTTGTATTTTAACGTACATCGGTTTGTAAACTGTGTAAACATGTTAGTACACACATCCATTTATGTATCATATAGTTGAATAGATAGATAGATGAGCCAATAGAAAGAGAGAGCGGCAGATATAAAGACAGATATATAGATAGCTGGACTGATAGACAGATAGACATATAGACAGATCGATCGATTAGCAGGTAGGCTGGTTGGTATATAAATGGGTAGTGCATACAAACATACACGCATACGTACATACATACATATATTCATAGACTGAATGATAGGCGGATAATTATGTATATACATGTATGTATATATGTATGAATGAATGTCTCTCTGTCTATATGTCTGTTTGTCTGGATAGGTGTCCGTATGCATGCATGTATATTTATACGTGGCATCAGCTAAGCGTTCTTAAAGGTGTGCGCTGGCATGCTCTGGCCGCCGATGGAAAGAAGCCACGGAATGTTCTCCACGTCAGTCTAAACGCATTCGAGAACAAGTACCCACACCCTCGTCTTTTGAAGCTGGATACAACTCGTCTTAATTCTGATGCAAGATATAATTAGCGAGTGCAAATCCATTTATCGATTAGCAAGATCAAGCGCTTTCCATTGAGACAGTTGCCGCTAAAGACAACTTTCTTTTGTGGCGACGATGCATTCAAGAGAAGTGTCATTAGTCGGCAATGTCTGGAGTTTCTCATTTCACTGACAGACTGCGAGGTTTGACGGTCAGCTGTCCCGCCCGAACCTGTTTACGTGCGAGAAAATCGGTCGGGAAAGGTAGGTCTTTAGTGATCAAGAATTAGGGCTTTGTAAATACCAAATTCGAATCTATGTGTTATTTCTTGGGTTGCCAATAAATATGAGACAATGATGCATTGCTAATGAAAGTTGCAAAAGCGATGTTGATTCTTCCATTTCGTCCACAGGAAGGGATGAATGCGGGAAGTTCTTATCTCGAAATGGCAGAGCGCGCAAACCATCGCTGGCGGTCGATAAGAGATAAGAGCCCGTTCTTCGGGCTGCATCAGCTGACGCGAGGAGACACCGTGTGGCAAGAGGGAGTCTCTGCGGCGCAGCATTACCAGAGGTTCCTGGCCGACTAAGGGCGCCTCTGTGACCAGTGTACATCCGTTTTATTGAGCGCTGGTGTATAATTCGGACGCAAATAATTAATTACAGCTAAAAGGGGGGAGCCGAGGCGTCCTTCCGCGGGTAACGAGGCGCAGAGCCACTCGCGGGGGCGCCGCCCGACCGCCGATCAGTATTCAGAGGCGTCGGCTGGCGGCCACGAGCCCCGAGGGAGACGGACTAGGCCTAAGCAGAGTAAACACGTCGGCTCCTCGAACTCAAGTGCATTGTCCGCCGCCGCCCCGCCGCAGCATCCCCGAATCAGCGCCCGGGCGGCCATCTCCACACGCGGCGGAGGCTGCGGACAGACAGGCGACCCTCCTGCGCATCCCCGGGACACGAAGGCATTGCCGTCCGCGCCCCTTGCAGTGTCCCCCGCATGACCCGTTGCATGACGGGGCTCTCGTGTGGCAGGACGTCATGGCCCCTTGACAATGTCCTGCCACAAGCCTTTGTCACGACATAAACGAGTAAACAAATACACAAAATAACAAAATGCATATGCACATGTGTATATAAACACGATAAACACGTATGTGTATGTATAAGTGTGTGTGTGGGTGTATATCTGTATGTATATATATACAGATAGATTGAGAGACTGACTGATAGATGGATTGATAGATAGACAGAGAGAGAGAGATAAAGAAGAGTGAGAGAAAGAGAGAGACAGAAAGAAACAGAGAGAGAGAGAGAGAGAGAGAGAGAGAGAGAGAGAAAGAGAGGGATTGAGGGAGAGAGAGAGAGAGAAAGCAGAGAGAGAGAGAAATAGGGAGAGAGTAACAGAGAGAGAGAGAGACAGAAACAGACAGACAGAGAGAAAGAGAGAGACAGACAGACAGAGACAGAGACAGAGAGAAAGATCCAAGCCTTACACTTACAGCTGTCTTAATGGTCCGCCTTCGGACCTTACCACGTGTTATTTCTCAGCTGTTTAAGAAATCCCAGAGTGATCAATACAGCGCATCTTGAACATTGTAGATCTGGGAGACCTCACACACACACGCGAGACACTGCCTGTGGAAAGGATCGAGTTGGTTTGTGAGGAATTGCTCGGACTGGCCAGGGGATCATTTTTTTATTTTCATTTTCATTGTTATCAATACCGAGTTGGAGGTAGATAGGGGGAATTTTAGAATAAGAAGTGGAAATGGGTCTTTCTTTTAATGTATACAGTGTGTCGCCTTTCCCTCTCTCTCTCTTTCTCTCTCTCGGTCTTGCTCTCGCTCTCTCTCTCTCTCTCTCTCTCTCTCTCTCTCTCTCTCTCTCTCTCTCTCTCTCTCTCTCTCTTGACCCGGAGTGAATCTTTTTCTTTGAACGGGACTGCGAATGTGAATATTATTAGAGACAACAATAAAGATGATAATAATTGTACTATCCGTCATAATGATAATGATAATGATGATGATGGTAATAGTAATAATAATATTGATGATAAGGATAATAACAAAATAATCAATAATAACAATAACAATAATAATAATAAAATTATGATAATGATAGTAATAATGATAATGATAATAATAATAATAATAATAACAATAACAATAATAACAATAATAATAGTAATAAAAATAAAGAATATGATCATAAAAAATCAGTTATTTTCGTATGCCAAGCGACGCCATTCCTTCGGCCCAGGCTTCTGTCCCGAACCCGCGCACCTCCTAATGAATTCCCAGTATATTTGTACCGGACGACGTCACCAGCTATAAAACTCTTATTCACCATTTCGTGTGCCTTCTTTATCAAGCTTTGTTAGGCCTACAGTCCTCGTGGAACCGATCTTTTATCTTTATTAGGGGGGGGGATGGGAAGGGACCACTATCATCCTATCTTTGTCACGGCCTACTCGCCCGCCTCATTTTTTACACTACTATACGCCCCCCCTCTCCCCTCTCTCTCTCCCCTATTCCCCCTTTCCTACCCCCCCCCCCCCCCATGTCTCTCTCTCATGCACCCTCGCTCGACGCTTCAACTTTTTTCGCGAGTGGCCCTCTCCTACGCCCCCCCCCCCTCCTCTTCGGTCTTTGATGGGGGGGGGGGTCCACAAAGGGGTGGTGTCGGCGCTGCTTAATTGTGTCATTATATCGTGATTGATTTGGTT
>NC_091570.1:9833266-9838266 GCF_042767895.1 Penaeus vannamei
GGGAGGGAGGGAGAGAGGGAGGAGAGGGGAGGGAAAGGAGGGGGGAAAGGGGGGGGGAGGGGGAAAGAAAGAGAGGAGGGGAGGAAAGGGGGGGGGAGGAGGAAAGGGGAAAAAGGGATAGGGAGAGGGAAAATGAGGAGGAGGGGTACAAAATAGAAACTGGAGGAGGGGAAAAGGGGAGAGGAGAGAGAGAGAAGAGGAGAAGGGGGGGAAGGGGAGAAGAGGATGAGGAGGGGGGGAGATGAAAGGGAACTGGAGGAGGAAAGGGAGGGGGAAAGGGGGAGAGAGAAGACAGAGGGAGAAAGGATAGGGAAAAAAGGGAGATGGGAGGAGGAGACAAATAAGAGAGGAAGGGGGAAAATGTGGGGGGATGGGGAGGAAGAGAGGGGAAAAGGGGGGAAGAGGAGAGGGGAGAGAGAGAGTAAGAAGAAAGGGGGGAGATGAGAAGAGGATGAGAGGAAGAGAGAGAGAGAAGAGGAGGGAAAGGGAGAGAGAGGTGGAGGAAGAGAGAGGAAGAGGGAGAGAAGAGGAGGAAGATGGAAGGGAGATAAGGAATTTTTAAAAGAATAGAAAGGGAAAGAAGGGAAAGGGAAATGGGGAGAGAGAGTGAGAAAAGGGAAAAAGGAGGAAGAGGTAGATAGAGAGAAGGGGGAGGGTAAGGAGAAAGGAAGTAAGGGGGGAGGAAGCGGGAAAAGAGAAAGGAGGAGGAAAGAGGCAGAAATAGAAAGGGGAGAAAGCGAAAAAGAAGAAAGGGGGAGAGAAAAGGGAGAAAAAAAGAGAGGGAAAGAAAAAGAGGAAGGGGGGGAAAGCGAGAGAGGGAGGAGGGAAAGGGGGAAAGGTGAAAACCCAAAAAAAACAAAAAATCAAATCCCCTTTCACAAAGGTCTTTGACACGAAGAAAGAACAACTGTTAAAGTAAAAAAAAAAAAAAAAAAAAAAAAAAAGTTAAATATAAAACGAAGGGAAAACTGAAAAATTTCTTAGTGAAACTGAAATTTTATTTTTATCCCTTTTTGTCTCTATTTAATTTAATATTAACAGTGAATCGCCACATGATTTACCCTAATACACTCATACATATAAAAATATATTTTTTCTTGATCTCTCTCTCTCTCTCTCTCTCTCTCTCTCTTCTCTCTCTCTCTCTCTCTCTCTCTCTCTCTCTCTCTCTCTCTCTCTCTCTCTCAATATTATATATATTATATATTATTATTATATTATTATATTATATACATATATATAACATATATATTATATATATATATATTATTATATATATATTATTATAAAAAAAGAAAGGGAAAAAATTGTTTTTATAAAATATTTATTAAATATCATTTACAAAAAAAAAAACATTTTTATTATCTAATTATTATTTCATTATTGTTTTATCTTTATTATTATTTTTATTACTATCATATCACATTATTATTATATTTTTTATTATCATTATTATCATTGTTTTTATTTTAAATTTTATTTTATTTCTATTAATTACTTTAAATTTTTTTTTTTAAATTTTCTTTTTTTAAAATTATTATCTATTTAATTTATTATCAACTATTACTATATATTTTTTTTTTATTTTCAATATCATTTTTTTATAATTTTAATATTATTATCTTATTGTTATTATTATTTCTGTTATTATTATTATTAATATTTTTATTTTTATTTTATTATTTTTTTATTATTATTTTTTATTTTAAAATTTTATTATTATTATTATTATCACCATTATTATTATTATCATTATTTTTTACCATTATCTTTTTCTACTACAAAATTTTTATTATTATTATTATCATTATTATTATTTTTTAAATTTTTACTATTATAATTTTTTATTAAAAACTTTACTATTATTGTTATCATTATTACCCCTTATTATTTTTATAATTATTATTATTGTTATTATTTTTTTTAAATTTTATTATATTTTTATTTTTAACCCCTTATAATTTTTCTATTTTGTTTGTTTTTTTTTAATGTCACCAATATCATTATCATTACTATTATAATTATCCTCATTATCATTCAATTAACTTTGGGGCAAATTCCCCAAAAAAGGGGGGAGTCCCCGCCACCTAAGGGGTTTTTTCGTGTCCTCTCTTCTTTTTTTTTTCCTTTTTTTCCCCACCCTGACGTCACTTTGTTACCCGGGGGTGTAATGATAAAAAAAGATCTCTTTTTTGAAATGATGATTCAAAGAAACCCCCTCTGTGGGGAATAATGATTTTAATGTTATTGATTTTTTGTAATTAAATAAAGGGGGGGTTTTTTTTATAAAAGGGGAATGATGGGAAAAAATTATATTGATAAAATCAGAGCAATAGAATTTAAAAGAAAAATTTTTTTAAAAAATTTGTATGAAACCCATGTGTGTGTGTTTGTGTGTGTGTGTGTGAGAGAGAGAGAGAGAGAGAGAGAGAGAGAGAGAGAGGGAGAGAGAGAGAGAGAGAGAGAGAGAGAGAGAGAGAGTGTGTATGTGTGTGTGAGAAAGAGAGAGAGAGAGTATGTGTGTGTGTGTTCGTTAATGCCAATAATAAAAAAACCCCAAAGTAAAATAATTTCCCCGGGGGGAACTTTAACTAAAAAAATTTTAAAAAAAACCATAAATTCCTCTAAAAAGGGAACAAACTGACCGCCCCGAATCCACTTAAATTAAAAGCCCCTTAAAAAGGGGCTGCAGGGCCAACAAAAACAAAAGGGGGGTTTCTGAAAAGAACAAAATTTTTTGAAATCCCCTCTTTAAAAGGGAATACACACATCAAAAAAAGGACCTTCACATTTTGAGAGTTGTAACCCCCCTTTTTTTTAAAACTTTTTTGACGCTCATTTTTCCCAAATTTTTTTTTTAAGGGAAATTGGAACAGGTCGTAATAAAAAATCTTTCGACTAAAATTTGAATTTTTTCTGTATCTCTTTTATTCCTTATGCCAAGTCTGTGTTTCTAGCATATGTTTTTTTTTTAATCTTTTCTGTGTAATAAAAACAGTCGTAACATACTGTATATAAAATAGATTTATTAACACCTGAGGTACCATAAATCAGCTTAGGCATTACGACAGCGAATAAAAGTACTAAGATGCGATATATTGCGTTAGTAAATGAGTACATTGTACAATCCTGCAATACCCTTTGACGATGCAATGGCTTACTCCAAAACGCGTGACTTGTTCTTCACATTTCGCAATTTTCGTGATACAATTTCTTTCCCAACTTCACGCTTTTTTTCCCACACTCGTTTCCCTTTCTTCCTCTCAGTCCCTTCTCCTAGAACTTCCCTCGCACTCCACATCCCCCCTTGTCCTCCCCTCCTCTGGTTTTTCCCCTCCCCCTTCCCCTCCTCCTCCTCCCCTCCCCCCCCCTTTTCCCCTTTTTCTCCCCCTTTCCCCCCGTTACTCTTCTTTTTTCCCCTTGGGCTCTTTTCCCCTTTTTATTCGTCTCCCCTTCCCTTTCCCCTTTTCCCCTTTTTCCCTTCCTATTTTTCCCCCTTCCCCCCTCACCCCTTTTAACCCCCTTTTCACTCTTCCTTCCCTCACCACCATCTTCTCTTCCCCACCGTCCCCTTCTTCTTCCCTTATCCGTCGCTCTCCTCTCCCCCCTCCACCCCCTCCGTTTCCTCTCTCCCTTTCCCCCCTTTGCCTTTTTCCCCCCCCCCCGTTCCCCTCCCCCCCTCCTTTTTCCAAACCCTCCCAGCCTTTTCCCCCTCCCCCCCGTCCCCCTTTTTCCCCCCCACCCCACCCCCTTCACCCCTTCCCCCCTAAACCTTTCCCGCCCCCCCCCCCCTTCACCCCCTCCCCTCCTTCCCCCCCTTTCCCCCCCTCCCCCCCTTCCCCCATTCCCCCCCTTCTCCCTCCCCCTTCTTCTCCCTCCCCCTCCTTCTCCCTTGCTACGTGAGGACTATTTACACTTTAATCAGGGGAGTATTTCACAAACACCGTCTTTACTGTCCCATCTCGGAGGCGTTACTCTCCCTGGGACGATCGGAGGGGGGGGGGTAGGGGGCTTAAAGGGCAAAAGGAAGGTGGGAGGAGAAAGGGGGATGGGGGGGGGGTAAAGGAAAAAAGGGGAAAGGAAAAGGTGGGAGGATGGGGGGGAAGGGGGGAAAAAAGGGGAAAAAGGGGAGGGGAGGGGGGAGGAGGAAAAAGGGGTGGGGGGAAAAAAAAGGAAAGGGGGGGTAGGGGGGAAGGGGAGGGGGGGGGGGGGGAAGGGGGGGAAAAGGGGAAAAGGGGGGGGGATGGGAGGAAGGGAGGTTTGGGGAGGAAAGGGGGGGAGGAGGATGGGAGGAAAAGGGGAAGGAAAAGGAAGGAAGGGGTGAAGGGGGAAAGGGGGATGGGGAAAAAAGGGGGGGAAGGGGGAAGGGGGAAATGGGGAAGGGGGGGGGGGGAAGGGGGAAAAAGGGGGGAAAAGGGGGAGGAGAGGGGGAAAAGGGGGGAAAGGAAGGAAGGGGGGGGGAAAAGGGAAAAAAGGGGGAAAAAGGGGATGGGGGGAAAGGGGGGGTGGGAAAAGGGAAGGGGATGGGAGGAAAAGGGGGATGGGAGGGGGAAGGGGGGGAGGGGACGAAAAGGGGGGGAGGAAGGGGGGGGAGGAAGGGGGGGGGGGGGGATGGGGGGGGGGGAAAAGGGGGGGGGGAAGGAGGATGGGAGGGGGGGGAAAAGGGAAGGGGGGGGGGAGGGGGGGGGAAGGGGGGGTGGGAGGGGGAAAGGGGGAAGGGGGGGATGGGAGGATGGGAGGAAGGGAGGAAGGGAGGATGGGGAGGAAAAGGAAGGAGGAGGGGGGGGAAGGGGGGAGGGAGGAAGGGGGGGTGGGGGAAAGGAGGGGTTGGGGGGAAAGGGGGAAAAAAAAAGGGGGATGGGGGGGAAGGAGGGGGGGGGGGAAGGGAGGGGGGGGGGGGAAGGGGGGGTGGGAGGAAGGGGGGGGTGGGAGGGGAAGGGGGGGGATGGGGGGGAAGGGGGGGAAAAAGGGGTTAAAAAACCTGAAGGGGTTTACAAAAC
>NC_091570.1:9850766-9853266 GCF_042767895.1 Penaeus vannamei
CACACACACACACGCCCACACGCGCGCGCTTAGTCATGAAAACACACACACGTCATACCTATATCACGACCTCCTGCAAGGCACACTGGCACCATAACACTCAATCTTGGGTTGGCGTAGCATTTTGTTTTGTTATTATCATTGTTTTTATCATTACTATTTTTATTACAGATGCTGATTATCATTTTTCTATTATCATTATTTTTACTATTTCTATTATTATCATTATCATTATCATTGATGTTATTATCATTATTGTTACAGCTGCCATAATAATGATACTGATAAAAAATGATACTAGTGATAATAATAACATACATATTATTATCACCATTATTATCATTATTATGATAGATATTGTCATTATTATAACTATTATTATTGTCATTATTATAACTATCATTAATATTGTCATTATTATAACTATTATTAATATCATCATTATTTTTATTACTATTATTAATATTATTATCATCATTATTATTATTATTATTACTATTATCATGATCATTATAATGATTATTATTATTATCATCACCATTATTATTATTATTATCATCATTTTTATTATCATTTTAATCATTATCATTATTATTACAATTGTTATTGTCATTATTATCGTGATAATGATTGATACTATCATCTTTATTATTATTATCATTACTATTATTATTATTGTTGTTATTATTATCATTATCATTATTATTACAATTGTTATTGTCATTATTATCGTGATAATGATTGATACTATCATCATTATTATTATCATTACTATTATTATTATTGTTATCATTATTATCATTATCATTATCAACTATTATCATTATTATTTTATCGTTATTAAAATTGCTAATATTATAATATTATTGCTATTGTTATCATTAACATTATTATTATTATCATTATTATCATCATTGCTGTTATCATTACTATTATCATTATTATCATTGTTATTGTTACTATTATCATTATCATTATTTTTATCATTATTACTGTTATCACTATTATCCATATTTTTTTCTATTTTTGTCATCATTATCGTCATTGTCATTATCATCATTGTTATGATTATGATTATTACTATCATTATCATTCCTTTTATTAATATAATGATAATGATGACAATAATAATCATCATCATCATTATTATTATTATCATTATTATTATTATTATTTTGATTATGATTATCATTATTGTTATTATTACCAATATTATTATTATCATTATCATTATCAGTTTATGCTCTGGCTGCCTGCATTGCCGTCTTTACTCCTGTTAGAGCTACCACGAAATCTCTCTCTTACATCACTAACACCTTCCTCAGGATCCTTGCAGTTCCTAACAAGGCAGTCTTTTGTACAACTCCGACATCGCCCGGTACCGCCATGTTTTCAGTCCACCTGTCAAATTCTTTTGCCAGACCTCAAAGGCGCCTACAACCACAGGAATAACCTGTATCTTCCTCAGTTGACAAAGTCCTCCACCTTTTCTCTTTCCTTTTCATGTACTCTTCCATCGGCGGGCACTGCAATATCCACGATTATACCACTTTTTCCTTCTTATTAATAATACCAATGTCTGGTCTCCTTGTTTTTATCACATTTTCTCATTGTGTATTTTATATCCCACAGCAATTTTACGCCTTCATTCTCTGTCGCTCCTTCTGGGTTATGTTCATACCAACTTTCCCTCTGTTCTAATGTATTTTTCTTACAAGTTCCAAGTGAATTTTCTTTGTTAGATTATCATGGCGTCTCTTGTATTCTTTCTGAGGTAATTTCTCACATTCACTTATTGCGTGTTGCGCACTTTCTCCTCTCTTTACACACATTCTACAAAGGGGATTGTCAATACAATATTGTCAATGTGGTGTCTTACATAACTTGTCCTGATCGCCTGTTCCTGTGCAGCACATAACAACGCATCAACCTTTAAATCACATCTTGACTAGCCAATTCCAGGTTTTGTCCTTATCTACCTTCTCCGGCATTTCCCTCACGAACTGTTCATACATCCTTTTCTCCGTCTATTTTTGTTTAAGCTCCTGAGCCTTCTGTTGTTTGAATTCACTCTTACTGATGGTACTTTCTGCCTCAATTGTTCCTGATGTACGAACCCCCTGAATAAGTTTTTGTTCTCCGAAGAATTCATTATGTACAAGCCCAAGCTGTTTCCCTCTCCTCTGACACAGTGTTCTTTGGTGAGTAAACCTCTGCCTCCTTCATGTTTCTTCAAGTACAGTCTGTCCACATCACTCAGGATGAAACGGACCATACATTGACATCGTCTTTCTTGTTCTTTCTAAGCTTTTCAGTTCACATCCTTTCCAGTCCAGGATTCCAGCCTCATATCTGAAGATAGCTACTGCCCATGTGTTCATCGTTGTATTTTTGTTTCAACTTTGATTTAAGAATCAACCTGAGCTTTCCTTGTGTTCCCATATAATTTGCACTTTTATCTCCTTTTCTCTGATCTTATCCAGTTCGACTCTCCCCAGAT
>NC_091570.1:9870766-9875766 GCF_042767895.1 Penaeus vannamei
GAGAGAGAGAGAGAGAGAGAGAGAGAGAGAGAGAGAGAGAGAAAGCGAAAGAGAGGGAGAGTCAGAGAGACAGAGTGAGAGAGAGAGAGAGAGAGAGAGAAAGCGAAAGAGAGGGAGAGCCAGGGAGACAGAGAGAGAGAGAGAGGGAGAGAGAGAGAAAGCGAAAGAGAGGGAGAGTCAGAGAGACAGAGAGTGAGAGAGAGAGAGAGAGAGAGAAAGCGAAAGAGAGGGAGAGTGAGAGAGACAGAGTGAGAGAGAGAGGGAGAGAGAGGGAAAGCGAAAGAGAGGGAGAGTCAGAGAGACCGAGAGCGAGAGAGAGAGGAGAGAGAGAGGGAGAGAGCGAGAGAGAGAGGAGAGAGAGAGGGAGAGAGAGAGAGAGAGAGAGAGAGAGAGAGATTGAGAGAGAGAGAGAGAGTCAGAGAGACAGAGAGAGAGAGAGAGTGAGAGAAATCGAAAGAGAGGGAGAGTCAGAGAGACCGAGAGCGAGAGAGAGAGCGAGGGGAGCGAGGGAGCGAGCCCGTCAGCGAGTCCGTATGGATCTAAGGGCACCCAAGTCGTTTCAAACAAGGGCCAAAGTAATCAGGGGGAAACAGAAAACCATAAATTTTGACGGGGGTCGAAAATAGGCTCTCTCGCTATATCATAAATTGTTGAGGCCTATTCCAGAGTGGAGGCGCGCGAGGGGGAGAAACTACAGCGCACCGACGTGAACTGAAAAAGGGAATAAAATATGGCTGTATAAACCGTTGACGTAAATTGGGTTTGGATGTTTTATATCGCCCGAAGGAAGGAGACGAAACAAAGGACTGCCTTGGAGATGCCCGAAGGAAGGAGAGGACGCGATAGCAAGGCGGAACTCGGTCTGCTTTTTTATCCACTAATTGCTTTTCTTCTGAGGTTTCCGATCCGTGAATGGCCCACATCTGTCTCACTTCGTCTCAGTCTTGTCTTTGAGACGGGACGAAATAGATACTTATGCAGATCAGGCGATTAAAAGCCGTCTTTTGTGGAGTGGGGAAGATGCTCCGTTCATCAGCGAGTGTCTGTTCTCTCTCGCTGTTGTTCTGCTGTGAATGTATGTTCATTTGCTATACATCTTGTGTATATATGTATGTTCTATTCTATTCTTTCAGCTTCTTTAGAATTGCTGTTGGACATAGGCCTTCCCCAGACTTTTTCCACGTCGTCGTCTCCAGCCTTCCGGTACTAATGCTTTGTATGCAATGCTTGTAGGTAAATATATGATATAGAATAATAAGAACTGATCCCCATATGAATAGTGAAGCCTACGTACATCATACATATGCATTATATGTCCAGGAAACTACCCCTACCCCACCCCACCCCACCGCAACACACTCACACTACTAACACACATATTCCACACTTACAAAACAAAAATATGTATGTTAACGTGCATATGCGTATGAAAGTATATGATTTTTTTTCGTTTTTATTTTTTTTGACCCAGAAATAGGTACGTTGCGGAAACATGTTTGTTACCTGTTATTGATTTTGGACGATTCGATCTTAAAAGAAAAAAAAAAATCAGTGGAAGACTTGAAAGGAAGATGAAACGAGAATGAATAAAAAGAAAAGAAAAAGAAAGTAAATGGACAGAAAATAAAAATATGATATCCCTTGCCCAGAAAATATATCAGCCATTGCAGATTCGAAAGCAAATACAAGATTAAGAAACAGCAATTTTAAGCGAACGTAAAGGCGTAAAGACCCTGGAGAATCATTCTCGCTCAGCACGCAATCTGTCTCTCTCACGGTGAGAAATGGACTACTCACACAATATCGAATTCTTCTTCTATTTATAGAGGAAGAGACAGTTTAGCGTGTGCTGCTTCCAGAAACCAGAAGCAGCGTCTTGTCAACTTCTCGAGATTTTCGGTCGGGATAGAAATCGGCAAGGTATTTAAGGAGGCTGGCATTCTGATTTTTGAGAGGGGGGCGGGGGCAGGAAGAGGGAAAGACAGAGAGAATGAGAATGAGAGAGACAGGCAGACTTGTCAACCTCTCGAGTTTTTCGGTCGGGATAGTAATCGGCAAGGTATTTAGGGAGGCTGATTTTTGAGAGAGGGGGCGGGGGTAGGGAGAGAGAGAGACAGAGAGAGAATGAGAATGAGAGACAGAGAGAGATTGAGAATGAGAGAGACAGAGACAGACTTGTCAAGCTCTCGATATTTTCAGTCGAGTAGAAATCGGCAAGGTATTTAGGGAGGCTGGAATTCTTATTTTTGAGAGAGAGGGGGCGCAGGGAGAGAGACAGAGAGAGAATGAGAGAGACAGAGACAAACGTCAACCTCTCGAGTTTTTCGGTCGAGCAGAAATCGGCAAGGTATTTAGGGAGGCGGGCGTTCTGATTTTTGAGAGGGGGGGCGGGGGTAGGGAGAGGGAGAGAGAGAGACAGAGAGAGAATGAGAATGAGAGAGACAGACAGACTTGTCAACCTCTCGAGTTTTTCGGTCGAGCAGATATCGGCAAGGTATTTTTGAGAGGGGAGAGAGAGAGAGAGAGAGAGAGAGAGAGAGGAAGAGAATGAGAGAGAGACAGAGAGAGGGGAAGAGAATGTGAGAGAGAGAAGGTAAGAGAATGAGAGAGAGAGAACATATAGACAGAAAAATAGACAGAGATAGAGTGAGAGACACTCACACTATAGGCCTGTTAGTTAAAATTGTGCAGGGCCTCATGAATATTCACTATACGGACATGTATATACACAGAATAAATGTATATCTACCAGTCTAAATATGCATGTCTACCGAATAGATAGACAAATATATATCAGACAGATATTCGTTTGTTTTGTGTATATGGATCTCCGTATGTATGAGTAATTAATTGCATCGGGCTCGCACAATTTTGGCAAACCGTTCCCGCCTTTGAAGTTTCAGGATATTAAACCAATGAACTTGGATTAATATCATCAGCGATTAAAGATTAATCAGTCGAAAATCAGAATTTTAGTTTCATATCGAGAAATACCAAGAAGAGTTAGAATCGCGTCGAGTGAAGTAACTAAAAGAGAGAGAGAGAGGGAGAGAGAGAGAGAGAGAGGGAGAGGAAGAGGGAGAGGGAGAGGGAGAGGGAGAGGGAGAGGGAGGGGGAGAGGGAGAGGGAGAGGGAGAGGGAGAGGGAGAGGGTGGGGGAGAGGGAGGGGGAGAGGGAGAGGGAGAGGGAGAGAGAGGGAGAGAGAGAGAGCGAAAGCGAGAAAGAGAGAGAGAGAGAGAGAGAGAGAAAGAAAGAAAAAGAAAGAGAGAGAGAGAGAGAGAGACATGATTAGCAACACAGGTGATGACGTTGCTAATAGAAAGAGTTTAGGAAAGGTGCTTATGTTCGAAACATTAATGAGGATTGTGAATGATAAGAGACCGGTAGTATTTTACAGGACAAGTGGGTGCTCATGGAATATTAATGGTTTTGAGGGTGATGCTGGCTAGGGTGATCATTAGTATAACTGGAAAGACAATTTATACAGTTGATATAGCGTATGGCTAGGATACGTAGAAATCTAATACAGGTTATACGTGGGTCACGGAAAACTCATTTGTGATATGTTATTAAGTTCATTTCTGAGCATGATATATATCAAAGAATACATTTCTGTTTTTATTAGATTGTCCCTGAATGTTGTAAATATAGATCTCGATTTTTTATTTTTTATTTTTATTATTCTTATTTTTTTTTTTTTGGCATCTTCATTATTTGTATTTTTCCCGTTTCTTATAATCCCATTCTTCTTATTCTTACCCTTTTCTTTATTTTTTTTCGTCTTCATCAAAAGAACGTACATTCAACCATCTACTTATAATCTTTCTTTTCTTTCCTCTTTTGTTAATATTACTCATTACAGCGATATTTCCGAATTCCTGTTACATATCGACCTTTATGCACATCTACGGAAAAGTCAAGTCAATTTGTTACGAAAATGTTCATCAGGAATTGCCAATTCGTTTCATGTCCACGTAGTAATTATTTCAATAGTTGTAGATGTTATTATCAACTGACTAATACAATTGGCAGAGTACTCTTGTGCGTCTTTATTTATTGGTAGGGAAAATGGGCGGTTTGAAATAGATGTACTACCTGTGGTGTTGGCGTTAGGTGTATGTGCAAGAGCTGCCATTGCTCAAGTTGTGATTCTGTGGTGGTCGTAGTTGTAAATGTTATAGTAGTAGCAGTGATGGTAGGACTAATAGTAGTAGTAGTAGTAGTAGCAGTAGTAGTAATTGTAGTAAGTGCTCTCCTTGTGATACTGTGGTCGTTGTAGTTGTAAATGTTATAGTAGTAGTGATGGTAGTACTAATAGTAGTAGTAGTAGTAATAGTAGCTGCTTTCCTTGTGATACTATGATGGTCGTAGTAGTGAATGTTGTAGTTATAGTAGTGATGGTAGTAGTAGTAGTTGTATTATTTGTAGTAGTAGTAATAGAAGTAGTAGTGATAGTAGTAGTATTGGTAGCGGAGGTGGTGGTAGTGGTGGTAACAGTAAGAGGAATATTAGTGGAGCTGGTATCAAATTTAATATTAGTGGGTGTTATCAACAATAGCATTATTAGTACTAGCAGAAGTACAGGTAGTTGCATTAGTAATAGAATTTATCCCTGTCTTCTGGAGCTACTACTTAGATTATGAACCGTATACACGTTGACAAATGTGGAAAGGTATGAATGAGACCGAATATCTTCTCAATACAAGAGATGTATTTTACCGGTTTTGATTATTATATCTTCGTCAGAAATACATGAAACCGGTTAAATACATCTCTTGTATTGTGAAGATATCGGTCTCATTCATACATTTCCATAGATTATGTTAGAGAAAAGAAGTCACTAGGCAGAGTTAAGATTAGTAAATTGAATGATAGAATGTGCAGTCTGAATGGTATGTACCGCCAGCAATAGATGAATTAATGGACTGAAAGGTAAATCCAAGCAACTGCCTGAAAAGTGAGAGGGTGCGATGGAGGGAGAGACAGAGAAAGAGAAAGGG
>NC_091570.1:9933804-9936304 GCF_042767895.1 Penaeus vannamei
TTATAGACTAAAATCTCTCTCCCAGGAGGTACGGATCCCTAAGCAGGGAGGAAAGTGTTAACTTAGTTATGACAGAGCAAGCAACACTGGAGATGCGGATGCTCAAGCAGTGTTTCTCAAGGTGAATTGGATCTAATAACAATTTTTGACAGCTCTGGAGGTATGGATCTTCGAGCAGTGTAATACGTAACTTGGTCCCTTAGAAATAATAAAAATAGTAAAACTGGAGGTACGGATCCCCAAGTTTTCTTTGAGACTAGGTTATAATGAAAATTGATGGCAACACTACAGGAGCAATGCTCGCCCGTGTGTAATGGTAACACTTGAGGTACGGATCCCCAAGCAGTGCTCCCTAAAGTAACATGGTTCTATGGAGATTTATCGCAACACTGAAGGTACGGATCCTCAAAGAAGTGTTTTACGTGACATGGTCCTTAACAATAATAACACTAGAGGTATGGATCTTTAAGCAGCGTTTTTCCTATGGGTCTTGGTCCTTCTAAGATCTCTAGCACTTTGGAAGAATTCCTGAGTACTGCTTTTGGGACCCTACCAAAGAGAATGCACCCTGCAGATGGCAATGCAGCATGTCACTCGCCCAAGTCAAAGAGAGACCAGTGCTCTCATACACACAACCATAAAAACTTGACTTTTGTGAAGGGACACAAACTCAGCAGTCTTGGCGCGAAGCGAGGTAAATCCGTGTGAGAGCACACACACAAAACGAGATTCCAACTGTGAAGGACCAACCAGATATGAAGTCAGGATCGAGGTCCGGACCGCAGTCAGATACCGTCAGTATCCACGTCAAGCTCCAAGTGAGTTTCCTTCCCCCAACCACGGGTACTTATACCCCGAAAGAGACCCCCAGGCCATGCCGGCGCGAAGAGAAGAAAACATGCAAATGAAGTACCTGAAGACCAAGCCGATAGTTCGACAATCCAAACGACCCAAACAGACAAGAAAACAGAGGAAGAGGAAAAAGCGTAAAACAAAAACTATGTAACGACCATCAACCTCCTTCGGTGATTATCATGACACTTTGGAGACGTCACCAAGGAGAAAGAATAATAGAAAAAGGTAAATTGGGAAGAGGATACGGAGAAAACCCAATAATAGATAGTTGTAGCAAAAAGTGTGCATTTTGGCCTTAACATGATTACAATAATTCAGAAAATAAATATTTATTTGTATAAAACATTAAAACACCTGCGGGACTTAGTCGCAGGTGGCAAAAAAAGACTAAACCACACGTGGCGCACGGCAGGGACTTGGCAGCGTCACACGAGGTTTATGAAGGTGAAATCACCCTTACAGCAGATGCGTGTGCAGCTGTACACTACAATTGTCACTAATGTTACTAGCGTTATTCTTATTATCATTGTTATCTTTGATATTATTATCATTATCGATATCGTTATCATCATTTTTCATATTAGTATTATTATCATCCTTATCACTATCATTATTTTATCATTATTTTCATCAATATCATTATCATTATTAGCGCCGTTTTTTTCTATTGTTATCATTACTATCATAATTATGTAATAATGATAGTAATAATAATAATCACTATTATTATTGTCATTACCACCCTTATCATTATTGATATGATCATTATCATTATCATCATTTTTGTTATTATCGCTACTATTATCGTTATGATTTATATTATTGTTATCATTATCACCATGATTATTGTTATGATTATTATCATCATCATCATTATCATCATCGTCATCATCATTAGTATCATTATTGTTATCATCATCTTAATTACTGTTATCATTATCATTATAATCAAGATCATTATCATTGTTACTTTTCTCATCATTGTCGTCGTTGTTGTTTTTCATCATTATTATCACAATCATTATTATCATTATCATTATCACTATTAGCAATATTATTTCCATTAATATTATTATTACTATAATTGTAATCATTATTATTATTATCGCTTTTATTATCATTATTAGTGATCTTTATCAAAATCATGTTTTGTTGTTACTACTATTACCACTGTTATAAATATTTCTATTGTTATGATTATCATTATTCTTATTGCCATTATCATTATTATTATTATTATTATCATTATTATCATTATTATCATTATTGTTATTATCATTATTGGTATTATTATCATTACTATTATCATTAATATCATATTATTACTATTATCATTGATATCATATTATTATCATCATTGATGTCATTATCATTACTATTTGTATTATCATTATTAATATTATTATTATTATTATCATCATCTTTATTATCATTATCATTATTGTCATTCTCATCAAAATGTTATAATAATTTTATTATCATTATTATAATTATCATTATTAGCAATATCAGCTTTACTGCTAATATTATTGTATCATTATTCTTATCAGAGAGACAGACAGACAGACAGACAGACGGACGGACGGACGGACGGACAGACAGACAGACAGACAGACAGACAGACAGACAGACAGACAGACAGACA
>NC_091570.1:9951304-9961304 GCF_042767895.1 Penaeus vannamei
ACGGAGATAAAATGGTCTAAAACAAAGACAGATGAACAGGTAAAGTAGGGGATGGCAAAGAGAAAAGCAGGAAGATAGAAAGAGAAAGACAACGAGAAAGAGATATGTACAGACAAGCAGACAGAGTAAAGAAGAGCAGATAATGTTGAAAAAAATTTGGCGACATCATCCTCCCAACATCAACTAAACAAAATGAAAATCGTCTGCAGAAGAATCATTACTAGAGAGCCAGACGAAACAGTAAGACCCCCCTGACCTCCCCCCCCCTCCCCCTGACCTCCCTTCGCCCTCGGGGTCTAAGACGAAACGCGAGGTCACCTGAAGAAGACGTCGGCGTTTAAGCTTCTTGGCGACGTTAAAACCCCTTCAAGATGCCTGCTGCTCGTCGACTTGTAATTTTCACACAGGGAATAATGAACGAGCTTTAGAGACGGCCGCTTCCTTCTCCTCCTCGTGGATTTTCCTCTCATTTTAAGAGGAAGTCCAGAGGAAATAAGTTGTGGGAAGCTCTCGACGAAGCACCTGCCATTCTGATCCAATGCTTTTAATCGTTTAGGAAGAACAGTGACGGTGCAGGCATCCCCGAGAAAGGGTTTCGATTTTCCAATGCGTTTCTCGTCCTCCTTCTCTTCCTTCTCGCCGCCCTCCTCCTCCTCCTTCTTTCTTTCCTGCAGTTTTCGGTCGCTGAGGAGACAAAGGCACGGCCATCCCCTCCCATCCCAGGCTTTTTGTGCGTGTGTCTGATCACTGAACACGAAAAAGTGCCAATGAACATTACGACTTACAAGGTGTTACAAGAGAGCGACATGTACAACAGACCTAAGCCCAACACTTTGCTGTTCCCGCTAGGGCTTCCTGTCACGGCGGTAAAAAAACGTTGCAATATCTGTTTGGACACGGTAGATCCCTCAATAAACATGTTTGGCTTCGTGTTATGTTTCTGCGCCGCCTGAGAACAGCGTCTTGGAAGGAAAATGTCATAGACCTACAAGGAAATAGAGTAAAAAGGGACAATTCTCTATTGCGAACGTCCGTGGCAGCGAGTATGACTCAAGCTACTGTAGTTACCGCTACGCTGTCATGGTAGCAAGGCAGACGTTATAGCCCTAACATAGTCTGCTGGTGTTATACAACGCCGTCCTTTGTTATATCACTATTTTGGTGTTGCAAGTGAATTTGATGCTCCGGTCATTAATATTATCATTAAAAGTAGTGGCAATAGTAGCAGCTTTATGGTAACTGTAGTTGTGTCAGTAGCAGTACTAATAACCATTGTAATAGTAGTAGTTGTATTAATAGTAGTATTGCTTATAATGGTAGTAATAATAGTAGTGGTGATAGCAGTGCTAGACAAGTAGTAATAGTTGTAGTGGTAATAGTGTTAGACTAGTAGTAAAAGAAAAAGTAAGAGTAGTACTAGTAGTAGTAGTGGTGGTGGTGATAAAAGTGTTAGACTAGCAGTAAAAGTAATAATAATAGTAATAGTAGTAGTAGTGGTAATAGTGTTAGACTAGTAGTAAAATTATAGTAATAGTAGTAGAAGTAGTAGCAATAATATCAGCAGCAATAACATAGCAGTCGTAGTAGTAGGAGTATCAGTCTTCCATATCCAGCACAGGCTCGCGATCGCCAAACCCATTGCCATTTTAACTGCCATGGCGACCACTGATGCAAACAGGATACCATCACCATCAAGATACTGGGTTTCCCTCGGCGTTCGAAGGGGTGCTATCTCTGCCCTGAAGTGCGTGGCGTGTCGAGAAGCAGCCGGGACCTGATAAGATAAGCGCAGCCTTCCAAAGGAGATTAAGAAGGCTTTCGTGGAGTTGCATAAAACGAAGGATTTTGGTCGGTAGGGCGAGCCTTCTTCTTTCTCTCTTCTTTCTTTTGCTCGCTTTAACGTAGTTTGGTTCGGATCGATAATGGGGAAAGAGTGCAGGGTAATTCTGGGTCAGAGGACTTTGACCTTTTTTCCTTTACTTAAATTGGGTCATTGGGATATCTACGCCCTTATGATAAATTAATGGAATGGTTCTTTGGTGTGTTCAAATGCTAGGATCTCCTTTACCGACTGTATACGCGTGACTGGATGGTACACAGTGGAAGCAGTGTGATGAACTTTAGTGAGATTTGCGATTGATAGCCACGATGTTATAAGCTCTTGATATCCTTTCTATGTAACTTGAGTGCAAAGGTTACGTGAGTTTGAAAAGGATAGAAAAGACTGTCGTGGCTAAATTGTACACATTCTTACATGTGTACCCGTGTGTGTGTGAGAGAGAGGGGGGGGGGAGAGAGAGAGAGAAAGAAAGACAGAGAGAGAGATTTGTGAATTTACGTAACCATATATGCACATAAAGCCAGCTCGGGTCGTAGCATACTTAGACACAAAGGATCAAGAGCCTCAGACCTCCATCTACAATTAAAGCCATTTTTTTTTTTTTTTTTTTTTTTAAGTATCTGCTCTAGGACCAGCGACTCTTTCAGAGCAAAACGCAGGCGGAGGAAAGACCAGAGGAAAACAAACACCCAAATGAGAAAAGTCAGAGACAAAGACAGAGCTAAATAGAGAACAGTTTGTGTGTGAGGTCTCGCGAGCTCTGAGACCAAGTACTCAAAAATACGTCATCTGAATATTTGGAATTTGGAATTTTCTGCTCTAAAAATCGGCATCGGAATGATCATGCTAATTCACTGCAATCTCATCAATGTAGTGCGTTATCATGAACATGTGAAAAAAAATGAGACCTTTGCCAGTCTGACGTAATTCTCCTTGGAAGCAGGTTGTGATTGAGACAAGACGCAGGTTGTGATTGAGACAAGAGAGGAAGCAACCAGCTGTATGGTGTCCTTAGTCGACTATCCTTGCTGTCCCCAAAGCCGAGGGAATAAGAGACGGAAAGTGGACGAACGGTAGCTCATCGAAGGCCACGCACCACTTTGTCTGGCTAAGTGTCAATGTAAAGTTATTCAGTTCAATTAACCCATTCGAGTGTGCTTCATGAGAGCAGGGACTCTGTGAATATTGATGAATTTTGTAAAGATCCGATTTTATTGTTTTGTTCTCAGTATAACAAAAATCATTAAGGAGATAGACGTTCATGTTTGTTATGATTCATTCTTATGTAAAATAACTCATCAAAATTGATTTACGGGACCCTTCTGGCAAAAACCAAAGTTAAGAAGAGTCCATAGAATCTAACTCTTGTGAAAGTTTGTTGTTTATTTTCCTTGTCTTTTTCAATTGTAAGAATAAATTATCAGAATCAGTCAAGATTTCTTTGGGGGGCCAAGCAGTCAGGTTTTTCTTTGGTATATATATATATATATATATATATATATATATATATATATATATATATATATTAAGCCAACCCACGTCCTGCCTTGACCGCAATGCTAGGTTGCCATTAATTGTGGGGTTTATCGGGGCACCCTTAGAATTGAGACCCGGGTGGTGGCGGCGATATCTAGGCTAAATTATAATTAAAAAGTTAGATTATGCTGAAGCGACTACTACGAATTCAATTGAATGCTAATGGCAAAATTTAGTTACAAAACATATGGATACGACATATATGTATGTGTGTATATATATATATATATATATATATATATATATATATATATATATACATACTGTGTGTGTATATATATATGTACATACACATATATGTAAGCTTTCATTCTGCAAGCACATTTTTTCGTGTATCTTTCGACGACCATCTATTTAATTCTGTCACTTCAATTTTTGATACCTCTGACCTTTACCTTACAAGAATAACGCGCACCTGTATTTATATAACAATTACATATATGTGAGCATATGTGCCCATGTATCCCACTATGCATTTCCGTTGGAGCATACATAAATATTTCCTTCATGCAAATCAACTCACCCATAAAATCCTCATGCTAATGATAATAATAATAAAAATAATGATAAAACACACTAATGATGAACTACTGGTATCCAAACCCCTTTAAAAGGAAGCCCGTCAGACGACCGTTGTAGCAGTCTCCGGGAGAGGGGGGAGGGGGGAGGGGAGTTGCCAAATGCCGTTAAAAACTCTGTGAAGCCATGTTAAAGGCACCCGGACAGAGGGGGGGGGGGGGGAAGAGGCGTAGGGTGCGGGCTTAAACAAAAAAAAAGGGGCCCTGATAATCATAATTCTCTTTGTTTCCTTTTTTTTTTTTTTTTTTTTAACGAGGAGAAAGAAGTAGATGAGGGAGAAGAAAGAAGAAGGAGGGAGAGAGAAAGCGGGGCAGAAGCTAAAGGGATTATGGGATAATGAAGATGTTTATGGCTAATGTCTTTGCTTTATTATCATTATTCTCTCTCTCTCTCTCTCTCTCTCTCTCTCTCTCTCTCTCTCTCTCTCTCTCTCTCTCTCTCTGTCTTCTCTCTCTCTCTCTCTGTCTTCTCTCTGTCTGTCTCTCTCTCTCTCTCTTTCTCTCTCTCTCTCTCTTTCCCTTTCTCTCTCTTTTATCAGACTATTTTTCTATCTATCAGTCTATCTACCTGTACCTGCTTATCTACTTATCTATTTATTTATTTATCTCTATATCTATCTCTCCTTATCTAACTGTCTATCTGCATATCTATCTTTCCATCCCTATCTATCTATATTGATTAAGTTGTCTATTCATCTGGCTATCCATCTATCTATTTCTTTATCTATCTATATCTATCTATCTACATGTCTGTCCATCTGTCTATCTATATGTCTTAGAAATCTCTATCTCTATCCATAACTGCCCTGTTTTGCTATAGATATGTAGGCTACTAATACAGTGATCTATGTATCTATTCCGTTCTTTCAACATGTTTGCCTATGCCATACCAAGTACCTATTCCTACAATTTATACACTATACACGGTTCGCCTTCATTTATTCGTTACGTACGGAGAGAGTCAAAATTAGAATTTCACTTATTTCTTCTTCAGTCCTTGCTATATCCGTTCGTGGTTTAAAGGCGTGGTTTAAAGTTGTTTATTTCCACTGTGCAATAGCCAGTTGTTTATTTGGGGCCTTGATTTCCCAGTGAGGAACGCTCCCCCGCCCCTTCCAAAGACGATTTTTGTCCAACCTTTTAGATAAGGCCAATAAAGGGGAAGAAAGTGCTATTTGTTATGTACCTCCCGTCCTTATGCCTATCAGTTACCTGGCGTACTTTTAAAGACACATTCTAAGTTCGTGTATTACCGATTCACCCCTGTTGCATCTTCAGTATTCCAGCCGTAAGTCATAAGATTACTTACGTAAATAGTGGTACGTTAGACATCTCACGATAGGGAGGTGATGGGTGACTGAAATATATGAAGAAAGACATGCATGTAACATATTATGAAATAGCTTGGTAATCGCATTGTGTACTAGGTCTGAAGAGAAATGAGAATATACTTTAGACTAAGAAAGTGATACAAGGGTATATGTGTGTTGGGACATGCACTTGAGAGAGAATGAGGGAGAAAGAATGAATAAAAAACGGTGTGAGAGAGAGAGAAAGGAAGAAAAAAAGAAAGATAATAAAATATAGCCAAAAGAGACATCTCTCACAACAGTTATAGAAGGTATAAGTTGTGTGAAAAAGACAGGTGTTTCCGAACCAGGTGTGGTTGAAACGCTAATGCTGGCGGAGGTAAGGCATAGGGGCGCCACCGTATCATTTAAGTGTTAGCGTGTCATATGGGGGTCGCTGTATGCAAAGTACGAAGGCACCGGACGACCCAGCACGAGAATTGCAGTCGTTGGGAATAGAAAACGAAAGTAAATTAAACCAGAAGTAAAAAATCGACACGTAAAACATGATTTGAGTGTTTCTTCGGGTCCGGAATGAAAACCCTGCGTGTCTCCTCCGTGGCGTGTGGGTTTTTTTTTTCAGAGGCCATTTTTCATTTCGAAATGACTGTCCGTGAATTTTTAAAATGCGATTCACGGGGAGAGCGTGCCACTGTGGAGGGATTCGAGGTCCGTCGCCCCTACAAGGCAGCTCATGAATATTTCGCTGCCTATAACGAACAGGAGCAAGTCACAGCGTGCTTTTTGTAAACTGTTTTGATGAAAACACGTACACATGTGCCTTCACTCACACGCACATAAGCACAAACATACTGTAAACGCATACATATATTCATGCGCACATACCTTACATACGCAGCATAAACACACAGAGGGTAGTTTAGCACAATAAACAGACAAGCCACAACTTGACTGATGTCGCAAATTAATATTATTAATATTATTATTATTACACATAGCATAAGCACGCGGACCCACTCACAACCTCATAACTCACACACGCATACATACATACATACACACCCAAACGCGCACATCTCACTCTTAAACCCACACCCGCACACCTACATATGTTAATCAGAAAACAGATGCAAGTCAATCCAAAAAGATTAAACAGTTAAACAGACTTAGTGGTAACCCTTTCACATGCGGGCATTTGCATACACGGTTTTGCTATTATGATCTTTATTGTCATTATTACTATTTTTGTTATTTTATTATTATTATTATTATCATTATTATTTTAATCATTATGATTTATCATTATCATTATTATTATTATTATCAATATTATTATTATTATTATTATTATCATCATCATCATCATTACTATTATCTTTATTGTTATTACTATTATCAGTGTTATCAAAATAGTATTTTTTTATTTGTTTGTTTGTTCCTATTGTCATTATTTTTATCATTGTCATTGTCCTTATGATTATTTTTGTTAATGTTACTGCTGTTGTCATTATTATTATTATTGTTATTATCATTGTTAAGATTATTATTGTTATTATCATTGTTGTTGTTATTACCATTACCATTATGATCGTTCTTTTATTATTATTATTACTATTATTATTATTATTATTATTATTATTATTATTATTATTATTATTATTATTATTATTATTATTATTTATTATTATTATTATTATTATTATTATTATTATTATTATTATTATTATTATCATCACCATTATTATTGTTGTTATCATTTTTGTTATTAATGTTATTATTGTCATTATTATCATCCTTATCATTATTATCATTGTTATTACAACTATCATTATTTTTATCATTATTATAATTATCATTATTTTTATTTTTATTACTATTACTATTATTATAGTTATCATTATCATTATTTTTTATTATTATTGTCATTATTATTATTACTGTTATTATTGTTATTGATGTTCTTGTTATCATTCTTGTTCCTTTTTGTCGTTTTTTATTATCATTATCAATATTATTTTTATTATTATTATTATTTTCATCATCATTATTAGTGATACTATTATCATTATTGTTGTTGTTATTATTGTTATTGCTATTGCTACTGGTATTATTGTTATTATTGTTATTATTGCTATTATTATCATTGTTATTGTTATTATCAACATTACCATTATCTTTATTATTATCATCATTATTATCATCATTATTAGTATCATTATTATCATTATTATTGTTATTATTGCTACTATCATTATTCTTCTTATTGTTATTGTTATTATTCTTATTATCATAACTATTGTTATTTTGTTATCATTATAAACTACTGTTATCATTACTATTATTGTTGTTGTTATTATAATTTCTATTACAAGTTTTGCCATCATCATTACCAATATTCGTTGTATCATCATAATGATTATTACTATTATCAGTGTTATTGAATATCATTGTTATATTTCTTTTGTTATTATCATTATTATCATTTATTATATTGTTATTATCATTATTATCATTATTGTCATTATCTTATTATTATAATTTTATCATTATTATTATTATGATCATCATTATCATTACCATTATTGTCATTGTTATCATAGTTATTGTCATTATTATCATTATTATTATTACTATCATTATTATCATTATTATTATCATTATCATTATCATTATTACCATTATTATTAGTAGTAGCATTATTAGTATCCTTACCATTACCATTATCATCACTATTATTTACATCATTATTACTATTATCATTATCATCCTCACTACCACCGTCATTATTATCATCATCATTATCATTTTCATTACCATTATTATCATCATGATTATCGTTGTTATTATGATTACCAAAAAGTTCTCAGAATTCCCTTTTCACTCTACCTTTTTTTCCCTCTTCCACAATGACAGGTGTTACGCGTTGTTAAAAGGGACAGGTGGGTCGTCTTTTAACTCTTGTGTTAAAACAGGTGTTGGGGTCGTCGTCGTCGGTGTCCTGATCTTGTTACATATGTTAGCTCATGCGGGTTCTGTGACATTTATCAACGCTGCAATGTCGGCTTTATCACCGGGGCTCCTCGGCAGGCTCTAACTACAGGCTTGTACACTATGGAGAAAAGGTGGGGTTGAGAGTGGGAGTTTTGGCAATACAAGAGACGCGTTTGAACGGTTTCGATTAAAGCATCGGTAGAAATGAGTGTGTTTCTGAAGATAATAATAATAATAATAATAATAATAATAATAATAGTCTTGGCAATACAAAAGACGCGTTTGGACGGTTTCGATTGAAGCATCGGTAGAAATGAGTGTGTTTCTGAAGATAATAATAATAATAATAATAATAATAATAATCGTTTTGGCAATACAAAAGACGTGTTTTAACGGTTCCGATTAAAGCATCGTTAGAAATGAGTGTGTTTCTGAAGATAATAATAATAATAATAATAGTCTTGGCAATACAAAAGACGTGTTTTAACGGTTCCGATTAAAGCATCGTTAGAAATGAGTGTGTTTCTGAAGATAATAATAATAATAATAATAGTCTTGGCAATACAAAAGACGTGTTTTAACGGTTCCGATTAAAGCATCGTTAGAAATGAGTGTGTTTCTGAAGATAATAATAATAATAATAATAGTCTTGGCAATACTAGAGACGCGTTTGAACGGTTTCGAATATAGCATCGGTAGAAATGAGTGTGTTTCTGAAGATGTATTCGATTTCGGTCAAATACGTTTCGTGTATGGTGAAGATATTCATTCTCGTTCATGCTTTTTCTACATTTGTCGCAATGAATGCCGTTTACTTTTACATTATATGGCCTTGTATATAAAAGAATATATATACAAAGGCCAACTGGAAGAACAATAGGTATATAGCAATGTATATATAGATTTTTTTCATATGCACTGTAAATACGGTATAAAATATATGTAGAATTATGTTTTCTCATTATACACATACCAACTATTATAATCATTTTCATTATCATCCTTATTATTACAACTTAATTATTGTTATTACAAAAATTGATATTACCATTTCTTTCTTATTCTTCTTGTTCTCACTATTATTATCATCATTAATATCATAACTATTATAATTAACATTGTTATTATTAACAATAACAGTATTGTCATAATGCATACGTTTCACTATTATTATCAATATAATCGTCATTGATATTATCATTATCATCATTACTATTATTATTATCATCATTACTATTATTATTATCATTATTACTATTGTTAGTATCATTATAATAATTGAGATTCTAATCATCATTGCTGTTATAATTATTATCATAGATACTGTTATCTCTATAATTGTTCTTTGTATTATTATTATTATTATTATTAGCATTATCATTTTTATCATTTTTACTATATCTACTACTACCATTAACATTATCGTTATTGTTACTGTTGTTATTACAATTATCATCCTTTTATTGTTTTATATATTTTCAACAATAATAGGAACTTAATTAGTATCATTATCAATATCATTATTTTTATCATTGTCATTATTATTGTTGTTGTTGTTATCATTATTATTATTATTATCATTATTATTATTTTTATTATTATTATTATCATTGTTATTATTATCACCATTGTTATCATTAATAATATTATGATTATTATTATCATTATCATTATCATTATCATTATCATTATCATTATCATTATCATTATTATTAATATTAGCATTAACATCGTCATTATAAATA
>NC_091570.1:9973804-9976304 GCF_042767895.1 Penaeus vannamei
CCGAAAGACAACGAAAGAGAAAGGCTTAAAAAGGGTAGAGAGAAGAAAAAATCAAAATTCCACATAACAGAACTCGAACAATACATTGGAAAGTTGTATTATGCATATGGATGCGGCGAGCGAGAGGGGCCGTCAGCGGTCGGAGTGGAGGAGGGTTGACACGCGGCCTCAACATATCGCACGTACAAAAACCACATTAGAATTTTATGCAGGGAAAATGTTAATAAGGCGAGGAACCAGGGACGCAGCGGCCGGTCGAGGCTCACTTGTTGGATGTTGGATTCTTGCTCTTCGAAGACGATTATATTTTGCTGAGAGACTCGTTTGGGAGGGACTCTGCCCCCTCCCCCTTCCCCTCCTCCTTCCCCTCCCCCTTCCCTTCCCTTCCCCTTCCCCCTCCCCCTTCCCCTCCCCCTTCCCTCCTCCTCTTCCCCTCCCCATTCCCCTCTCCCCTTCCCCCCTTCCCTTTCCCTCCCCTTCCTCTTTCAGCTTCTAGTTCGAAGGAGAGAGAGAATCGGTCTGAGCTCATTTGAGATCTTGACGTCAACATGAATGTTAATTTTATTCACTTGGTTATTTTAGACAGACAGAATTCAGTTGTTAGATTTGATTCCTTATCTTCAATGCCGGATTTGCATAATAATAATAAAAAAAAGTAAATTGAACCTACAACTTGTTTGCGGGTTCTGTCAACTCATAAATATTCCGATTTTTATTCATATTTTACGACCATTTTACCTTCCTCTGTCTCCGAGGATGAATTTTTGCAACGATTGATAAATATATGCTAAGAAGATCCGGCACAGTCCTTCAAGATCTCTCTTTCCTTTTAAGATTCACTTATAAAGATTCATCCATCACCTCATCTTGCTATTATTGTATTGTACGTTAATCAGACGCATTCATTTGTAGTGGTTCAGCTGCGTTGAATTTCTTGCGCAAGTACTTACACGTCGCTGTAAACCAGTCAAGTGAATTCATGATCATAAATTCTTCATGGGAAAAGAATAATGCTAACAGAATAATAAGCAACCGTCTTACAATTCAAAAAAATATGATGGCAAATATGACAGAGCCAAATATACAATTTTACGATTCTAATGTTTATTTGTATTCAGTTTATAACAAAGGCTGTCGGACGGCTATAGTATGGCGGGACGGTGCAGTTGAATACACATTATACCTGGACATATGTGTGCAAATGTATTGTGCACACGCTGTATCATAAGTGCGTTTAATATAGCGGCAGAATGGTCGTATTAGCTGCGTAGCAATACTCTTTAATGAACTCTGCACACTGTACGAGGCTTTTGTGCAAGAAGAGACGGAACGTTATAATCACAGGACAAAGCATTTATAATCATTAGTTGTATTCGGAACGCTGAATTGAACTTCTATTGCCACGTGGAACGCATGCAGAATCATACTGAAAAACGAAACTGCTATTTGTCGTTGGGAATGAAACGAATATCAAGCTGTCAAGGGTATAACATAGGGCATAACATCTGGTATCGAGAATGAAGACATAATTGTTTGATGTATTCGCAGAGGAGCGAAGGACATAAAACACGCTGCAGATGGTATGTCATGGCATGGCACAGGAGCTTTTGGAGGTGATGCGCGTACGTAAAGGAAGTTCATTGCTCCTCCTGAGGCGCTGAGGTTGTGTACACGTCCGCGAAATAGACGTCCGGGCAGCCAGCGAGGCAGATTTCCATAATATGTCTGCTTGAATCCTCCGGGCGCAGGACAGCCAATGTCTTCACGACCAAGCAGGAACGTCCGCCTCCAGTCAGATTCACGCCTTTTGAAACGGGCCTTAGAAGGTCAGCCAGTGTGCGCGGCGGGCATCACGCACCCTGAGATCGCCCTGTGGACAGCCTGCACAATAGGGACCATAAGAGTGATAAAAATTCAGGGGCGGCGATGTTGCATTTAATAGTCCATCAGTCAGTGTCAGCGCAGACGGTAGCCTCTCCCTCGTCGCTCGCTTGTCCTTCCCTCGCCCTCGACCTGCGCCTCCCTTGACCTTCCTTCGACCTGCTCCTTGCTTGACCTCTCGCCCTCGACCTGCGCCTCCCTTGACCTTCTTTCGCCCTGCTCCTTGCTTGACCTCTCGCCCTCGACTTGCTCCTTCCTTGACCTTCCTTCGACCTGCTCCTTGCTTGACCTCTCGCCCTCAACCTGCGCCTCCCTTGACCTTCCTTCGACCAGCTCCTTGCTTGACCTTTCCTCGCCCTCGACCTGCTCCTTCCTTGACCTCTCGCCTTGCACCTCTCTTAACTTTCCCTCGCCTTCTACCTGCACCTGCGCCTTCCTCGACCTTCCTCGCCCTCGACCTGCGCCTCCCTTGACTTCCCTCGTCCTCGACCTTCCCTCGCCCTCGACCTGCTCCTTCCTTGACTTCTCGCCCTCGACCTGCTCCTTCCTTGACTTCTCGCCCTCGACCTGCTCCTCTCTCGACCTTCCTTCGACCTGCTCCTCCCTCGACCTAACCTCG
>NC_091570.1:9983804-9986304 GCF_042767895.1 Penaeus vannamei
TCCTATCTTCTGTGTCTTTTCCTTTCTCCCTCCTAGCTTCTATGCCTTTTCCCTTCACTCTCTTTGCTTCTGTGTCTTTTTCTTTCCCTCTCCTTCCATTCTTTCCCTTGCTATTTCAGCTATTTTTTTTAATTCTATACTGTCTTCTTACTCTTTTTTATGTATAGTAACCTTCCTATTCTATATCTTTGCCTTATACTTCATGTATTTTTTTCTTAAAACTGCCTATGCCTTAAGCCTCCATGCCTCTCTAGTTCTTTCCCCTTCTATTCCTTTTCATTTGTCCTATGCCTTATTCCTGTTCCTTTTACCTTAGCTTAGCCCTTCCTTAACCTATATCCTGTCCTATCCTGGCCTAAGGGAAAAAATATGAAGATTCTGGAGGACATAGAACATTGGCTGTCACTCCTCATCCCTTATGCCTTGTCCTTTTGGCGCTTTTGTTTGAATTTTGTTCAGGTATCATTTTGAACTAGCCTTTTGAATAATTATATTATTCGTATATTCTTGATTAACTTTTCCTTTTTAATTCGTATTATCGGGCCTTTTAGAAGTCATTGTTTTATTTCTAGCCTTATTTGTTCTTTGTAATTTGATATATATGCTGAGCATGATTTTAGTTTTTGCCATTCTTATATTCGATCTTTGTCTTACTTGCATTGTTTGTCCGTTTGTTTATTTTCATGCTTTTAAGTTACAAATGTTTTAGCACATTATCATCTTTAACTTTAAACTATTGAGCATTGATTTTCCATATTACTATATGTTCTGTGATGTTTCAGTTATTTTTATGATTTTAGAGGATTTCTTATTGATTTTATTTGAAATCTGCCATAATTATTTTCTACTTCGTTTTACCTATTCACTTTTATCAATTGAATTTTATTTTATAATTAGGACTTATTTTCTTCTGTTTCTGTATTGTGCTTCATTTCATGTTCAAAAAGACTTTTCCTCTAAATATTTGTGTTTCTTCATTGTTTTTTATTTCATTTTCAAAAAGAGTCACACTGTAGATATTAATTTTCAATGAAAACTTTGCATTGCTCTGTTCCTCCCGCCCATATAAGGGGGAAAATTCGATTGAATAAACCGATCGCGTGTTTCGTGTGGCTTCCGTGGATCTTACAGCGAGACGGCGTCGAACCAGAGAAAGGGTTGTATCTGACCTCCTTATAAGCCTTATTTCAAGAAAGCGAGATGTTGCAAAACAAGAAAAACTAAGAGGTTTTGATAAGGTATCGCCACTCCAACCCAAAGAAAAATCGACACTTTCTTGATGGCTTTTAAGGGAACCCAGTTATATCGTTCGTTTTATTGTTTTCTTCCTATTTAATCCTATTCTCTTTCACACTCTTTATCGCTGTTTTCACCCTTCCCGACCGCCCCTAATAACGCCCCTCGGCTAGTTCCTCACGTTCCAGTCTCTTGTTTACGCTAACTTGGTTATACTCTTGTTTACATTATTGTTTACTTTCTTTTGTTTGTGATCTCTTGTTTATTTTCTTTGGTTTACGTTCTCTTGTTTACTTTTTTGTTTACGTTCTCTTGTTTACTTCTTTTTTGTTTAAGCTTTGTTTACTTTTTTTTGCGTTCTCTTGTTTACTTTTTGTTTACGTTCTCGTGTTTACTTTCTTTGGTTTACGTTCTTTTGTTTACTTTCGTTTGTTGACGTTCTCTCGTTTACGTTTTTTTGTATTCTGTTTACGGTCTCTTGTTTACGTTTTCCTGTTCGTGTTTTCTTGTTTACGTTTTCTTGTTTGTGTTCTGATTATGTTCTCATGTTTGCGTTTTCTTGTTTACGCTTTTGTCTACGTTCTCTTGTTTGTGTTTCTATGTCCACTCCGCCACTCCTCTTGCTTCCCATTGCGTGCGTGCTTTCATAATGAAAATGCTTCTGCCGTTTGGACCAATTGCAAGCATCACGATAAACACTCAGACACAGGAATCATAACATAAATAAATGTAATTGTCATTTTATGTCGAAAAGATGTCGTGCCAAGTCATGTGATAAATAACTTGAAAGGGGAATTTTATGGGGGAAAATGTACCGAATCATGATAAGTAACTTCAAAGGGGGAAATTATGGGAAAATATGACTATAATCTTAACTCTGCGATCTGACAGCAAGGTGCATCTGATTAGGCATAAGGTACCTTTGATTGCAGATGCCAAGAATAAATTTTTTTTATCGGGAAATGAATAAAAAAAAAAAAACAATACTTAAAAAAATCACCTTCACAACACATGTCCTAAAAACATCATACCCCCCCCCCCCCCGCAAAACGCGATTCATAACCAATGAGAGAATCCGTAGCACCATAAGCCACACCACGTCAATCACCACCTCCATCACCACGCCAGCGTCTTCGCCCTTGCGTCATCACCAGCGTCTTCGCCCTTACGTCATCACCAGCGTCACCCACAACGTCACCACGAAAAGATGGCATACATTAAAAAAAAAAAAAAAAAAAAAAAAGTTACAAAACGCCCATCTGTA
>NC_091570.1:10003804-10008804 GCF_042767895.1 Penaeus vannamei
TTATTATCATTGTTGTTGTCATCATTATCATTATTTCTATTATTATTTTCATCATTATAATTCTTATCATTCTTATCATTATCATTTGTATTATCATTATCATTATCACAACCATAATCATCATTATCATTATCATTGTCATTACCATTGTTATTGATATTATTATCATCCGCTATTGTTATGGTTATTGTTGTTATTACTATTATCTTTATTATCATTTGTTACCATTGTTATTATCATCATTACTATCATTATTATTATCATCATCATTATTGTCATTATTATTATTGTCATTATTATTATTACCATAATTATAATCATCATTATTATTCTAGTGATTGTTATTATCATCAGCATTATCGTTTTATTGTAATCATCAATATTATTTTATCATCACCATAATCATCATTATTATTTGTATTATTATCATTGTCCTTTTTGTATTATTGTCATAATTATTATTATTATTATTTATTACCATTACTATTATCATTATGATAATCATTATCATCATCATCGTCATTATCACTATCATTTTCATTCACTTTTTGTAGCCTCATAATAATTAATACCCACACTGTTATCTGTCTTATAAAATATTTTTTTTACTAGTATTAACAATATTCACGTCATTGCTATCAACAGAACTGTTATTCAAGTTCTTGCTACCATTATCCTTATCATCATTATCATTACTTAGAAGTATTTTCATGAATACCTGATGCAAGTTTTACGTAGTTGTCTCTCAGAGGTTCATTATCTGGTATCAGTATCAGTATCGTGTCATTATATCAGTTATAGCTATTTTAAGACATTTCACTTGTATTACGTTTCATTCATCTAACGGATTCTTGGTATGACTTGAGATGGACCGGATGTTGCCACTTCCTGCCAGATTTGGAACAAGAACAAGAACAAAGGAATTGAGTTGAAAGAACATCCATTATGTTTCAATTCTTTATTATTATTATTATCATCTTAATCAAAGGAATTAATATCGTCATCATTATCTATCACTATCGTTATTATCTTTACTGTCATTATTATGATAATCATCATTATTACTATCACTATTATTATTATTATCATTATTACCTCCGCCAAGGAGGTTATGTTTTTGGTAGCGTTGGTTAGTTGGATCCAGATTTTTTTAAGGATTCATTAGCATTGCGAAAAAGAGGTGATTTTAATATAATTCGAGTGTAAATATCTTTATTGCCTCACCGAACCTATCGCCTTGGCGGATGTAATGGCTCTCTGAGTACTTCTAGTTACCATTATTATTATTATCATTATCATTACTATCATTTTGATTCTTATCATTATCATTGATCGCTTTTGTTATCTTTATCAATATTATTATTATTATCAATATTATTATTACCACCATTCTTACAATTATCCTTATTGCAAACATCATTATTGTTATTGTGATTCTTAATAAGCTTGTACGACTACCTTTTATTAATATTGTGATTTTTTATTATGATTATGATTAGTATCAATATTATTATAATTATTATTTTTGAGTTCTCTTCTTTCCTTCGGTTTGAGCATCCGCCTACCGGAAGCGAGAACCCAGGTGAAACAATTTCAATGGCATTATTAGTATGTTTTTACGATAGATAGCAATAGATCTGCTTGAATATCCTCTTGATTCCTCTAGCCTTTTTACAGCCTTTCAGGGGTTGCAAGATATCAAAGCAAACAGCAAAATACTGTTTAGAAGGCCTGAGTCTGAGAGATGAAGTTTTTAAGCCCACAGCCTTAATTTTCTGCCTTGAAATGACTAAAAGCTCTGAGATGGTATGAGGAGCAAGCTGCACTCATCAGGGAGCTCTGCAAGTTAGACAGTGGTGGAACTGTGTGCACCTATTTTTTACAGCTCATGGAATACCAATAACAGATATACTTACAAGAATACATGAACATATAGTTATCCCTAAGTTGGTGTCCCAGCGTCATAAGTGTTTTTGCCAAGGTGTCAGCACGAAAACATAATGAAATCGCTTAAATTAATGAAATGGCCAACCCAAACTGGATATCAACCAAGGAAAATAAGGATAAAAGCACTGCTGAAAAAATACTTAGTAAAAACAGTTGCGTAGGTACAAAAACGCAGAGTATAAAAATTTGAATGGAAACGGAGGTCCAGTAGAAAGGCAAAGAACACGAAAGAGTTAACACCGAAGTCAGAACCGAATTGCTTTCCCTTCTTGCTTGCTTGTTGGGTTTCTTGGCCATCGAGCAGCGGCATATGGCCATGTAAACACAGCCAGCCGAGATCATTAAGCCAATGGACCCTATTCATTGTTTTAATCCAGAAATGGTCGTAAGTTTTTGTCTGCCTTAGTAAAGTAATCACTGTTTTTTTCTTTTCTGTCTTCCTTGGAAAAGTGATTACTTTGCGGGGGGTTTTCATCTGCCCGTAGATTTGGCTGTGGGAATTCTATGTCTTTTATTTGGAAATAGTCTTTATGGTGTTGTCTTGTATCGGTGTATTTTGGATATACCATTAGAAGGTGATTTCCGGTATTTCTGGTGGTGCACTGGGGGCACTGTGGAGGAAAGGTTTTCTCTATGTATGGAGTGTTGTGGGTATTGTTGCATTGCCCTGATACGAGCCACCACCACCTCCTCCCTTTCTGTCAGAAATGATATTTTGAATAAAACATGGCAAGTTCTCACGTAAATCCAAACGCATATAGTTTTCTGAGTAAGCCATATCAACATGCTATGTCGTAGGCTTACTTCATATCTGAAAATATTGAAATCAAACAATGCTTTTTGGCAATTGTCTCTTGAATGTGACTTTACTAGATGATCAAGAGCTTGGATTCTCTTTCGGAAGCCGCATTACTCGTCAATTAGTAATTTACTGGAATCTAAAAATGCAATAGCTTACTTCTAACATTTCGTTCCATGACCTTGTATAAGCAACTTGTCAACGCAATTGACAGGAGATGGCAGAGATGAGTGAAGTGCCATGAGACTGGAAAGTCTGGCTTTTCCAAAGTTCATCGTACACTTCTAGCAACTTAATCGTAGCGTCATGATTAAGAGTCTTTGTCATCTCGTCTCGAATCTCATCGGGGTCTGGGGACGTTCCTCTAGGGCTCGGACAAGCTCATCCATTGTAAGGTCCTTATTGTAATCCAAATCATCGTCAATGGCAAAGTTTATGGGTTTCAGCTGTCGCTCTCGGTGGTCAGGAATGCGGGATGATAATTTTCTGAGCTGCTTGAGCATGAGAATTGCCTGGCGAGTGATTCGCAATGTCTCTAGGCAAGTCAAAGTTGTTTCCCTCATGAATGACGATCTTAACTGTTTGCAGTTGCAAAAGTTCTCGTTATTGCCCTGCGGAAAGCTTTTGTCCACCATGAAAGTCTACATTTTATTTCTTTTCTTTTCTTTTACGTGAAATTTTGGACCTGAAGGTGTTCTCATTGTGTTGCATGAATATTCAATACAAATGGGAAAGTGATCGCGTGCCAACGAATTGTCAATAATGTGCCACAGGCACTTTGTTGCCTTTGTTGAAAAGGCCAGAGATAGGTCGAGGAAGTTGAATACCGGTATTATCTTCCACCAGCGTCGAACTGCCATCGTTCAGAAGGATCAAATCAGAATCATTAAGTAACAGCTATTTTCTTACCTCTACCCGCAGGGAGACCCATAAAGTATGATGAACATTGAAATCACAAAATTATTTAGGGGGGGGGCAATCATAAAGACCAAAAAGTTCATTATAAATCAGCACATTATCAAGTGAACAATAAATTGAACATAATCAGATACGTGCTGTTGATTTTTGCTTTGTGTGCGACATCACAGGAAAATCCATCTCCACTTGAGTGAGAGAGGCTTTGGTGGGTGTACATGGCGACTTCATCTCCGCCCCGACCCTCTGGATCCTTCCGACACAGGTGGTAGATCTTCGGTGAAACTACTTCATCAGAGACGTGGGCTAGTGATCTAAGGTTATTCAATTTAGTTCGAAGACCGACAGTTAATGCGATTACATTCTATGGGGTTCGGAAATGCCTTGTCCGCCGGTTTTAATTTTCTTTTCAAGGGAAGGAGGTTCGTCCACTCCCTCGCTACCCAGGGGCCTCTCGAGGGTATTTTTGGAGACAATCGCCTCCATGTCCTGCGTCTCGCTGCCAGGGAGACGCCACGTTAAAGATGATCTGATCCGAGGAACAGACCAAAGACCAGGCGAAGTCCTAGCAGGAGCCGCCTGCACGAGGTGTGATCCAGATTGTGATTTGGGAACATCCCTCTGACGTTGCCGCTTTTGCTGGGTTGCCTCGGCTTGACGCAGGAAAGAAATATCCAAATGAGTACCAGGGAGACCAACTTCCAGTTAAACAATGCAAAAGACCCAAACAACCAGGAAGAAATACGTAACGACCATCACTTCCTCCGGGGTGATCAAGACACTTTGAGGGCGTCGCCGAAGAGAAAGAGTAATAGGAAATGGAAAAGGGAAAAATGATGGGAAATCGATGATACACAGTCGCAGGGAAAACTTTTTTTCTTATTTCTTGATGACTTCAACGCTATGCAAGTAATAAGACGGTTTTGAATACGTCTGATGGTTATAAAAATAACTCATAGAGCGCATACCTCCGCCTAGGCAGTAAGGTCAATGCAGTAAAAAAAAAAAAAATATTCACACGAAGAATTACATTAAAATTACCTCTTTCTCAAGTACACTAGTGACGTCATTGAAGAATCCTTCAAAAAAATCCTTGATCCAAATCATGATCTGTATACCACCTAAATTGAATGGCATCTACGTTGAGCTAAGACACGCCTCTGGTAAAAAACTCATAACAATCTGTTCATAATTTTTTGAGTTGTCCTGCTAACCAATAAAACAAATTAACTAACCAAGTCTACCGAGAACATGATGGTAATGATACTAATATTATTGATAATGATGATAATAATAATGATGATGATAATAGTAATAGTAATAATAATGACGATGACGC
>NC_091570.1:10021304-10026304 GCF_042767895.1 Penaeus vannamei
TTTTCAATTGACAACTGCAAACTCTGCCCAAGGCCTGAATTGTGCACACTTCGGCATCCGTGTTACAAGGACCTTCCTTAGAATGAATGTGCAATCATTATGATGATGCTCTTACTCATTAGAACTTACAGTTTTGAAAAATAATTCTCATATTTGGAATCGAGTAAATAAATTATTTTACTGCCTTTTCATATTTTCTGTATCATCATTGACGGTGATCTTGTTGCTATTGTTTTTTATGGTATTACCAATATCATTATTAGTATTGTTATCATTATCATCATTATTGCTTTTATTATTTTCATTACTTTTATCATCATCATTATCATGATCATTTTTGTTATTATTACCATTACTATTATTATTATCATTATTTTTATCATTATTATTATTATCATCATTGTAATCATCATGGTTATCATCATTATAGTTATTTCTTTATCAACATTATCAATATTATTATCGTTATTAGTATTAATATCTTAATTGTTATCATTTTAATTATCATTATTGTTATCATTTTCATTGTCATTATTTCATTATTAGTAGTAGCATTATTATTATTGTTATTGTTGTTAATATCATTATTTATATCATTACCATTATCATCATTATCATTATCATTATTATTATTATTATTAATATTATTGTTTTTAGTAGTAGTAGTAGTAGTAGTAGTAGTAGTAGTATCATTATTATTATTATCATTATTATTATTATTATTATTATTATTATTATTATTATTATCATTATTATCATTATTAATATTATTATCATCATCATTATTATCATTATTATTATTGTCATTATTATTATCATTATTACTATCATTATCATTTTTATTAACATCATCATCATCATTATTGTTATTATGATTATTATCATTATCATTATTTTTGTTATCATTACCATTATTTCTATCATCATTATTATTATCATTATTATCATTATTATTTTCATCACTATCATTTTTATTATCATTATTATCATCATCATTATTATCATAATTATCATTATCATCATTATTGCTATTATTATTATTATTGTTATTATTGTTATTTTTATTATTATTATTATTATTATTATTATTATTATTATTATTATTATTATTATTATTATTATTATTATTATCATTATCGTTATTATCACTACCATAGTTATTACTATTGTTACTATTATTATTGCTATTGTTATTATTCATTATTATTATTATTATTATTATTATTATTATTATTATTATTATTATTATTATTATTATTATTATTATTATTATTATTATTATTATTATTATCATTATTATTATTATTATTACCATCATTATTATTATCATTATTAATGTTATTTTTATTATTTTCATTATTATGATCATTATCGTTATTATTATTATTTACATTATCTTTATCATTATCATTATTATTTTTTCATTATCATTACTATCCTTATTTTCTTTGTTGCTATCATCATTATTTTCATTTTTTTCATTATCATTACTGTCCTTATTTTCCTTATTGTTATTATCATTATAATCATTATCGTTATCATCAGTGTCATTTTCATTGTCATAATTATCATTATCATCATTAATATTATCTTTGTCATTATTATTATTGGTTTTACTGTTATCATTATGTCTATTATTATATCTGTCATTTTAAAACTATTATTACTATTGATATTGTCTTTCGTTTATCATTATCATCATTTCTATTATAACTATCCCCTTTTATTATCATCATGACATTTATTATCATCACCTTTATCGTTATCATTATTATCATTATATTTTTTCATCAATCTTTTTCTCATTATTATCAATGTTACTGTTATTATTATCTTTGTTGTCATTATTACTATCATTATTGTTATTTTTATCTTTATTATCATTATTATTATCATTATTGTTATTATCTTTATTATCATTATTATTATCATTATTGTTATCATTATTCTTTACTGCTGTCATCATCATTGTTATCATTATTCTAATAAACCGGTATTATCATCATTGCTATTTGTGTTATTATTATCATAATTATCATTATGATTATTATCATTCTTATTATCATTGTTATTATTATTATCATTATTATTATTATTATTATCATTATCATTATTGTTATTGCTGTTATAATCATAACTATTAGTAATATTATCATTATTATCATTATCATATTATTATTATCATCATTATCATTATTATTGTTATTACTTTTTTTAGTATCATCTTCAATATTATTATCATTATCATCATTATCATTTTCATTATTATTGTTATCATTATTTGTTATCATTATTATCATCATTATCATTATTGTTATTATTAGTTTTATCATAAATACCATTATCATTATTATTATTATAATTATTATCATTATTATTATTATTATCATTATTATTATTATTATTATCATTATTATTATTACTATTATCATTCTCCTCATCATCAGTATTATTATCATCATCATCATTATCATTATTACTATTATCATTATCATTACCATTATTATCATTATCATTATCATTGCCATTATTGTCATTATCAACATTATTATTATAATTATCATTACTGTTGCTGTCATCATTTTCAATATTATGACCATTATTCTTAACATCAATATCATTGCCATTATTATTGTTATCATCATTTTTATCGATGAACCATATTCATGTTGACAAATGTAGAAAAGGTATGAATGAGAATGTATATCTTTAAACTGTAAAGGCATCATTAACTCCTTCATTATTGTGGGTGTAAGGTTCAAAAAGTGGGCGTGGTTAAGAAGAAATAAGAGAGATATGTATTGTATCTTAATTGGTGATAAGGGACGCTTATCTGATGCTTTTATTTAAACATTTTTTTTAACTTAAATGCAAAAGAAAGTTTTATTCCAGTAACGCGCATTTTATTTATTTTTTTCTTTATCATTATCGTTATTATTATTATCACTATTATCATATATTATCACAATTATTGTTATATATATATATTTTTTTATCATAATTACCTCTTTTTGTATTCTTCCTCTTTTTTTCTGACCTTTCTCCCAATCTCCTTCAACACTTCTCTCTCTCTATCCTTCTTCCTTCCTTCCTCCATTTTTTAGATCGGAAACCTCACATTCGTCAGACCTTAACTCCTCCCTCCTCCGCGCTGCCCCTGCGCTACGGGCGGCGTGGGCGTCTCAAATATTATTGTTCAAGTTCCGTGTTACTAAGGAGATGTCAGCTGATCCCGCAGACCGTCGTGTCAATCAAAAGAACGACAAGCAAGCCCCCAACGCCACCGAATGAGCTTGCTTCACCCGGGGTCTCAAAACCTTCGTCGGGGTTTGCTTCGGGCATTTTCGCGATCCTCAGTTTGCTCAGGGTTGGCGAGCGGCGGTGGCATGCTGATGCTGATTTCGACGTCTTCCATTATTCATTTCTCGACTCCGGCCCGTGCTCCCATTGGCTAATTACCTCCCTTCGCAAATGAACGCGGGGCTCTCATTGGCGGAGCGGCCTCGGCCTAGCTCTCTCTCTCTCTCTCTCTCTCTCTCTCTCTCTCTCTCTCTCTCTCTCTCTCTCTCTCTCTCTCTCTCTCTCTCTCTCTCTCTCTCTCTCTCTCTACCTACCTACCTACCTACCTACCTCTCTATCTATCTCTCTATCTATCTATCAATCTATCCTTCTCTCTCTCTTAGTCAACATTTCACCCATTCTTTCTCCGCCATTATCGCTCAATTAAGATTCACAATTTCAAAATGAAGAACGACTTTGGGAAAAAATAAAAGATCGACACCCATTTCCGGCGCGAATCACCCGGGGGGATGCAGATACCCCCCCCCCCCCCCCGCCGCGTCCGGGAGGTGAGGACCGAACAGATAAATAAATAAGTAAATAAAAACTTGAGCGTAAAGATACGAATCGCGTATCGAAATTGAGCGAAGCGCAGCGGAGAGGCTCGCCGCTCGGGCATCGCCATTATGCATATTTCATCTGGCAACAATGGATGCTGTGGAGCGAGCACGGGACAAAACAACGACAAACAGCGCGGATTGGTCGAAAGGGTTGAGGGGGGGAGGGGGGAGGGGAGGAGAAGGGAGCGGAGGAGGGAGGGAGGAGGAGAAGGGACTGGAAGGGAAGGAGAGAGGGGGATGGGAGGAGAAAGGGGGGAGAGGGAGTGGGGGGAGGAGAAGGGACGGGAAGGGAAGGAGAGAGGGGGAGACGGGGAGAAGGGACGGGAAGGGGGGAAGAGGGGAGTGAGAGTGAGAAGCGTTAGGGATTTGAGAGAAATAGAGAAAGCGGGAGAGACTTCGGTGCGACAGATGAATCGGCGGATCGAAGCGGTTAGCGAAGCCATTTGACCGAATTCCTTTATTACGCTGAAAATCATGGATTAAATTGTTATTTTCATTTCCTGTTGATATCAAATTGTATATATATACATATATATATATATATATATATATATATATATATATATATATATATATATATATATATATATATATATATATATATATATATATATATATATGTGTGTGTGTGTGTGTGTGTGTGTGTGTGTGTGTGTGTTGTGTGTGTGTGTTGTATGTGTGTGTGTGTGTGTCCGTGTGTGGATATATTAATGAATAAATAGATGTGTGTGTGTATATACATATATATATATATATATATATATATATATATATATATATATATATATATATTTATATATACATATGCATATATACGTACATACATACATATTTACATATATATATATATATATATATATACATATATATACATACATATATATATATATATATATATATATATATATGTATATATGTCTATATATTTATACATATATATACATATATATATATATATATATATATATATATATATATATATATATATGTATACATATATATATGTATACATATATGTATATATATATATACATATATATACATATATATACATATTTGTGTGTGTGTGTGTGTGTGTGTTTATAGATGTATGTATGTATG
>NC_091570.1:10051304-10053804 GCF_042767895.1 Penaeus vannamei
CACACACACAAACACACACACACACATACACTTATTTTGAACTCATTCATATTCCCATCAACCTTTTTTCCTTTCTTTTTTCCTCTTTTTATACCATTTTGACAAAGGTATTAGCCTTAATAACAGTGGCGCAGGTGTTGACGGCCAAGGCGCTCGGACCTCAATGATTCCATATTTTCCGTATTTTTCAGAAGCTTTATTTTTTGTCAGAGTCAGACGGTTCGATATATGGGAGTGTCACGAAACATTAGCCTGCTAAAAACATGCCATGCTGTACAGTAATGGAATTTTTAATTATCCTGCCTGATCCATATTTCAGTCCTACGCCGCTATGGGATCGGGTTACCTTTTCATCCATATTTTCCCTCTTTATTTTGGGTTATATATATATATATATATATATATATATATATATATATATATATATATATATATGTATATATATATATATATATATATTCTTTTCTTTTCTTTTCTTTTACTTTTTTAAACCGGATTGCTTTTTTTAAGGTTTCTTTCTGTCCTGATTTTACAATGCTTTTATTGCCTTTTGACAATATACTCTACATTTTGGGTTATATATATATGTATCTATCTACCTATCTATCTGTCTATCTATCTATCTATCTATCTCTCTCTCTCTCTCTCTCTCTCTCTCTCTATATATATATATATATATATATATATATATATATATATATATATACATATATATATACATATATATATATATATATATATATATATATATATATATATGCCACATTCCTTTTTCAAAGTTTATCTTTACTGATTACTTTTGAACGATAAACTGCCTGTTGTTTAACTTTACCTTTTAACTGGGCAGGTTTGTATTTCTTTGTCTCGATAACTGTCCTTGTCGCTTAAAGATTAGTCGAATATCTTCATAAAGCGTGAATGAAAATGTATGTATTAATATAAAGATAAAGATGTGTGTGTGTGTGTGTGTGTGTGTGTGTGTGTGTGTGTGTGTGTGTGTGTGTGTGTGTGTGTGTGTGTGTGTGTGTGTCTGTTTGTGTGGGGAGGGGGGTTGCTGGCTCCTGAATATACATTTGATTGTGAATGTATGTAAATATATATTACGCATGTATGTATGCACAAACACACACACACACACACACACACACACACACACACACACACACACACACACACACACACACACACACACACACACACACACACATACACACACACACACACGTGCGCGCACCGAAGGCTTACATAAAAAGTTCAATTCACCCGTTACTGCCCACCGTAATGCCTACCTTGAGCCATATGCTTAAAATTACTTTTCCAATAATCCGCGGTAGGCCTACTCCATAATAACCGTGTGATAAATAAAGCAAAATAATTTCACTTCAACACGCAAATTAGAGAGAGAGAAAAATGGTTGATAAATATAAAGAGATGGGAACGTGACAGAGGGAGAAGGAAATAGATAGACGACATAGAAGAAAAGAGGGAATGGGGAAAATAGCGAAAGGGAGAAACAGAGAGAGACAAACAGACAAGAGCGAATGAGAGGAACAGAAAGAGAGAGAGCATGAAAGCCTCTCCGCCCCGGTGTAAAAACACGGGGAGTCAAGATAAAAAGTTGATATAGTGTTCGCGTGTCTAGAGGGGATAAATCGGGCTGCCTCCCCCCCACCTTCCCCCTCCCCTTCACCACCCCCTCCTCCTCCTCCCACCCTCCTCCTCCTCCCCCTCCTCCCCCTCCTCCTCCCCCCCCTCCTCCTCCTCCCCCGGGCCGCTGCTGGACATGCCTTCCGTTTACTGAAGTTGATGTCCATTCTTTAAACCGGCGCGAGAACGTGGAAACAAATGAGCTTCGCGGAGCCGGAATTATAGCCTTTGTGATGCTGAAGAAACGGCCGCGTCTGAACGCCCGGGGAGGTTGCCATGGCGACGGGACAGCGACGCCGAAGGAAATGAAGGAAATTTTAATGTGGAGAAGTTATGCTGGCAGTAAGGGGTGCTTGAGAGAGACGCAGGTGTAACAAACACCCACACACACACACACACTCAAACACGCACACACACAATATATATATATATATATATATATATATATATATATATATATATATATATATATATATATACAAATGTATATATGTATATATATATACACAAATGTATATATGTATATATGTATACATATATATATATATATATATATATATGTATATATGTATACATATGTATACATATATATATGTATATATATACGTATTGTGTGTGTGTGTGTGTGTGTGTGTGTGTGTAAAGACGGAAATCAGAAAAAGCGAGTGATCAAAGACGACCCTCACTCGCTAAAAGTGCAAAGCAATTATACAGAAACGGATTATAAGCAAAATGACAGAAGGAATAAATGCAAAACCAAGAGACACTCAGAGCAACAGACACATGATGATGCCATGTTTGGAAAAGCAACAAATTTAATCAATAGCCTACTAGGACCGCGAAGGGACATAGA
>NC_091570.1:10073804-10076304 GCF_042767895.1 Penaeus vannamei
TCGACGATCTACACTAAAGTCGACGTTCCCCCTCACGTACCAGCTAGAAGTCAAAGTTCTCCGTGAAGCGAAGTCAAAATCGACTTCCTCCTCACGAAGTCGACGGTCCGCCTCCCTCCCCGGCCGATGCGCCACCGCTATCTGCGAGCGAGACATATGTTTCTCTCTCGCCTGTCGCGCTACATCAGCGAGGAGACCTGCCAGCTTTAGTGTGTTTTTTATTCGTTAGTATAAAGGTTTAGCATCTCGTTGAGTAGGCAATAAATGCTGGAAGGGAGATAAAACGAATAAAAGGAGAATAACATTAGGAAGTAATCGCAAGTTCTCATTCCCATCCGCCGTGTCAAACGTTCGGGCGTATAGCTGCAGCCGATGCCATGAATGAAAGCAGCCTCTTAATATTACGATAAGATCCTCAAACAGGGCCGCCATCGCTTCATATGACTATTCGCTCCTTGATGAAGATAATACGTTTCCTTTGTATAATATCGCAAACACTTTTATGGACACCTGATGGCCCTGCGTCGCTCTGATCACCGAAAGTCTTCCAAAAGCCATCCTATACCTGGCCGGCGCTAGGAATGAGGGCCTGGATATGGGGATATCTAGCATGGCGACCGGATTGGAAAAGTTCTGGTTCAGAATGGTGTTTTAAATTCTATGATATTGTTCATATAATTTTGTTTTAAAAGAGTAATATGATAAAGTTTGGATTCTGTTTTTTTTTCTGCGCCTAAACCTTTGTCTATTTTCAGCCGGCCATCGCGTCCATCACGTGTTTTGTGCAACTGCTATAATAATTCCTTAACAACTTTCGCAAACTGCCTTGCGCTGCAACTGTTTTGCATCCTTCCCTGTCTCCAGTCTTTCTTTATTCTCTACATTACATAAGCCCCCAGGTAGTTGCGTTTGGGAAATATTCTTGCCCCAATGTCCACATACCGCCACATTGCAAAACAGAAGATGCAGTCATTGCAAATACACGATTTCCAGACTCTGAGAATCGACATTCGTGCGGTCAGCAGATGATCCTCGACGAAGCATCCACGTCTTTAATCATCAAGGTATTATTTGATAACACAAAACTCCACGAGGAAGAATTCGAAAAATAGCATATCTTCCTGCAAGAGCGCCCACGCCCACGCACGGCCCTCGCAGCATGCCGGCCGCCCTCTGATGCACGCGCCCGGAGTCCCAAAGATGGAGAGCTAATGTTCAACTTGTAATAAGCGGAAACTTTTGTAATTTTCGGAATCTGGTTCGTGGTATCGAGGTCGCAGCTAATGTGAGTCGGACATCTATGGCCTCTGATGTTTATAGGTACGGCCGCCCGTATGCAAATTAACTCTAAGTGGAGCAACAATGAAGCTCGTGAATCTGATCAAAATATGGCGCCATTAAGAAGCGGCTGATTTACTTTTATCTCTCAACTAACTCGAATCTTTCCCGAGATCTTAAGAGATTCCCCGAGTTCATGGAGATGACTTCCCCGGACGCTCCTGCACTCCTTGCAAATGTTTCCTTACTCGATTCAGGAAAATCATTTAGCTTGTCAAATGTTTTCCTAATTCAGGGATGTTTTCGACGTCCGCGCCCGCCAAATGACCCGCCCGCCCGCTGAACAACGAGCCTCGGAGCGACGCGACGGCGGGGGCGGCGGGGAGGCGCTCGGGCCGCGGGCCGTGCGCTCCTGCCGGTTCGGGAAAGGGGCTCAGTCGTGTGTACGAACGCATGTATATACACATACGTTGCACGTGTACACGCACGGAGAACACACACACAATCACACGCACGCACACACACACACATACACATATAAATAGATAGATACACGTCACACACACACGCACAAAACACACATACACAGCTTAATATGAATATACGTGCACTAGCAGCATTAAAACACGAAAAATAATAAACAAATATATAGATATAACTCTTAATCCACGCATACACACATATACATGCAATTATGACAAAACCAAAGCCCTGGCACTTCGCTGAACTGAGGAAAGGCCTTAATGAATGACTGGAAAGCGAGCGTCCTCACATTCGCCATTTCGCATGCTTCTCTAATAAAGACGAAATGCCACAATTAATAAGGCGGTCCGAGTCAGGCGCTCCAGTCATTTATAAATCGTCTCGCGGTCTTTTTCTTCACGCAAGGCCATTTGCTTCTTGAGAATCTGCATGCTTTCGGGCGTCCTTGAATCTTCTTCCGTTCGTTCTACAGTCTCGTTCGCTTTTTTTTTTTTATGTTGTCTTGTCTTCGTTGTTTATTTGTCTAGCTTCCCGGTCGTCTTTTGGTTATTCTTTTTTGAGTTTGTAACATCTTTTTTTTTCTGTGATTTTTTTCTTCTTTCTTTCTTTCTTCCTTTATCCGTGTTTGCCTTGTTCTTCGAAGTCCTCCCTTCGAGTCTTTCACGTTCTTTTCCCTTTTCCTGTTCCTTATCGATTTTTTTTTCGGTCTTTTATCATCCCTCACCGAAGCAAAAATAAT
>NC_091570.1:10101304-10103804 GCF_042767895.1 Penaeus vannamei
AGGAGAGAGACACAGGCAGAGAGAGACAAACACAGATAGAGAAAGAAAGAGAGAGACATATATAGAGAAAAAAAGAGATACAGACAGAGAAAGGAGAGTGTGAGAGAGAGATAGAGCCAAACACACATAGAGAGAGAGAGAGAACATCAAAGAGAAAGAGAGAGAGAACACCAAAGAGAAAGAGAGACAGAAAGACAGAGTGAGAGAGAGAGAGAGAGAGGCAAGTCGAGAGACAAAGCGAGCTGAGAAGGTGAATACGAAGACAGAAAAAGCCCAGGTGGTCAATACGGATATATATTCCTTACGCGAGAATGAAGAAGGAGGAGAAGGAGCGAGGGAGGGAGGGAGAGAGAGCTGCGTGTGGGAGAGGTGGAGGCGGGGATGGTCCCTTATTATGCAAAATAGAGGCAATAGATTGGAAGTATTTGTGAAGGCTTTTCCCCGCGGGTTGAAGAGAGGGAAATATTACTCATAACGTTTGCTCAATATGAGGAAGGTTGTTTATCAGCTGTTCTTGCCCCTTGCTTGTTCGGGCAAGAGTCTCCCCTTCGGATGTTTGCTTTTGTTTTTCTTTTTCTTTTTTTCCTCTTCTTGTCTTTGTTAAATAGAAAGAGATATAAAGGTGTGAGAAAATCTGTTATCATTTTCATCATCAGTATCATTAACAGCAGTAGTTGTAGTAGTACCATCATTATTGTAGCTACTACATTACTATTCTTATTACTATTGGCATCAGTTTCTGATTTTTATTATTGTTATTATCATTACCATTGCTATCATTAGCACCATTGCCATCATTATCATTACCATCATCATCACCAGCATCACCGCTATCATAATCATTATCATCACCATCATTATTATCATCACCATTACCATCATCATCACCATCATCATCACCACCACCATCGTCATCACGACCATCATCATTATAATCATCACCACCATCATCCTCATCATCATCACCATCATCATTATCATCACCATTACCGTTATTATCACCACCGCCATCATCATCATCACCATATTGGCATTATTCTGATTTTCATTATTGTTATCATCATTACTATTGCTATCATTATCATTACCATCATCATCATCACCACCACCATCATCACCATCATCACCACCGCCATCATCATCATTACCATACAGGCATCATTCTGATTTACACTATTGTCATCATTATTACTATTGTTATCATTATCATCATCACCATAATTACCATCATCACTGTCACCACCATCATCACCATCATCATCATTACTGATGCTATCATTATCATTGTTATTATTATTATTATTATCATTACTATCATTATCATTACCATCATCATCATTATTTTCATTACTATCATTAGCGTTATCATCATTATCATTACCATAAACATCATGGTAATGATAATGATATATCATAAACATCATATCAACATTATTATCACTATAATCGACATTATTATTTTTACTATCATATTATTATCCTTATCATCATCATTTTTATAAGTACCATGGCTATTACTATCTTTTGTATCATTATCATCATTATTATCATTATCATTATCATCATTGTTATCATTATCATTATCATCATTATTATCATTATCATTATCATCATTATTATCATTATCATTATCATCACTATTATCATTATCATCATTACTATCATTATCATCATTATTATCATTATCATTATCATCATTATTATCATTATCATTATCATCATTATCATTATCATTATCACCATTATTGTTACTGTTATTATTGATATAATTATAATTACTGTTATTGTTATCATCATAATCATAAATATCTTTATGTTTATTATCATCATTGTTATCATTATCATCTTTATTATCCTCATTATCATTATCATTATTATTACCATAATCCTCACCATTACCATAACCATTATCATTGCTATTATCATTACTATTATCATCATCATCATCATTATCATAATCATTATTATTGTTCTTGTTCTTATTATCATTATAATTAGGATCATTATTATCTTTATCATTATTTTTGTTATCGTATAATCATAATCGTTATAATTTTCACTGTCATTATTATCATCATCATCATTCTATTACAGTTATCATTCTTATTGTCATTATTATTATCATCATCATTGTTATTATCATGATCATCATCATTATGATCGTTATTGTTATCATCATCGCTATCATTGGTATCATTAGTATTATTATTTTCATTTTCATTTTTATTATTATCATTATCAACCCTATTGATATTATTATTATCATTGTTTTATTAATATTATCATGAGGATTATTATCATTATCATTCCTCGAGGCAAACACACTGCACTGAAGTAGTTAGTCTGTCAGTCTATCTACATTTATTGCTTACACGAAATCCGATGAAGGGGATTAAGAAGGAATGGGGAAGAGGAGAAGGAAAGGAAGGAGTAGATAACAAGGGAGAGAGGGAGAAGACGAGGGGAAGGAAAAGAGAAAAGGAGGGGAGAGGAAAAGGCG
>NC_091570.1:10142895-10160395 GCF_042767895.1 Penaeus vannamei
AGTTTGTAGAAAAAAAAAATCCTCTTCGTAAGACATACTCTAACATGTAAATAAATATAGGTTTTCTATGAACAGCAACTCAACCTATTCCTTTCTCCTTTTAACCTTCTTAGATTTAGTTGAGAATTCATTTCAAGGAAAAATTTTCAGAAGGGCGCACTTAACAATTTTTTAAAATAAATATCTAATCTACAAAACACACTTGAAACCAAATCTGTTTGTGTAACTATAATAAGAAAATAAAAGATACATTGCCTTGAAATTCACAAAGGAATTTTGCTGAATATTTTTCTAATGACACTATAACAACTTCCACTATAATGTCCAAGTTACCAATTCCCTTTGAAGAATTGTTAAAATTATAAAAAAAAAAAAAAAAAAAAAAAAATTATTGCCTTTTTCTTAGTGTTGAACTATAAAGCAATTAACTCGCTTAACTTTCTACAATTCTTGTCACGATAAGATAAAAAAATTAAAAAATCACAGGATATCAGGTATCACCAAGGCTAAATAATGCCATCAGTATTAAAATAAAAACAATGCTCCTGGAATCAATTAAGTACCATTCCATGACACACTGTGATCCAACTACATAACCAAATTCTATGTTTGCAATATAACAATAACAACGGCCCATCAGAAGAAGTACTTCCGACAGTTGGCAGCACCGCATCGGCATTCAGTCTTTCCATACTGAAGTCCCCTGTTTCCTTTGGGAGTCTTCAGTATCATGTCTGGTGAGGTTGACACTGCTCTAATTCCTTCACTTTTCTGGGGAGTTGTGACCTCTCCAAATGCATCTTCAGTAGATTCTAACATTCAGAATAAATAAAGGAAGACATTAGCAATCAAATGTATGAAGTCCTAAATCAATGAGAAGTATGAATAACACACAATGTTACTTATATTATAGTCAAAGGATATGACCTCAAAATATTTCAAGTTATCCTCTCACAATATATTTTTACTTTACATGTAAATTATAATTAACAGCACATGATTACAAGTTGCATAATTTAGTTTTACCTGTATGAAAATGACAAAATAAGTAGACCTCACTGGTATAGCCATTCCCCAAAATTTGCTTCACATAAGGACATGCAAATATTGTATATTTTCATTAATTCCTTTCTCTGGTTAATAGATATACTGACAGAAACACTGACTACAGCCCACCTTTTCCTTGATCCAAGTTTCCATTTGCCATCTGCTGGGAACCGAGTCCAGAGTTGTAGTCGAAGGTCAATTCTTCTCCCTTTTTTATGTCTCTTACACTAAATAAAGCAAGTCTAGGAAGATCGGGGTCAAGGCAGTTCACCCAAACATTAAAGACAACGAGATTTGGATCACACTGGAAAACAAACCATTAGTACATAAGAAGACTATACAAAACCATTCAAACTGATTCAGCAAAGATAAAAGCTATTATACTACACTGACAGAGGATTGACAGAGGATACTGACATTTAACTCAAGTCTGTCTGATTTTTAATGGTGTAAAACATTCAGTGATAATACAGCAGTGCAAGTTAACCCACGAAAAATAGTTGTGAATAATAAAACTAGCCAGAATCTTAAGCTTCTATGAGAGTACCCTTAAATTCATTATCCTACATATATAATTAATAATTACCGAGTGGTTGATGAAATGCGATACATTCCCATATTTTGCAGCATCAACTGTGTAAAGATTCTGATCTCCTTTGTCATAATCTAGATCAAAGAGATATGTGCAACCTTGGGCATCTGGAAAAGAATAAAAAAAAAACTAATTTCAATAAATCACTAATAACTAAAGTACACTGAACTAATTCCCCCCCTACACACACACATACACAAAAATAATAAAAATAATGTGACATCACGGACTCCATGTCTTATCATTATGTATGACCACCTTTTTTTCTGTGCTCTTCTGAAATTGGCCTGCTAGCTCCAGTTACTGTACAGTTTTCAAGTCAATATAAATTCAATTTTGTATCTCAAACAAACTACTGTCATACAAACCATAGATTTTCCCTCGTCTTTCAGCTTCCTCTGAAGTAATAACTTCTCCAACATACTCCGTAACAAAAGTATCTTTTTTAATACTTTCCATTGCTTTGACTCCCCAGCCACAACTATTTGCAGTTCGGAAGATGCTTAGGCTGACATTCCTTCCTTTTTGTACTACTCTGTTTGAGCAATGCGAGTTGCATTTGCATCTTTTATTACACTCATAAATTGGTGTGCCAAGTGATACCTAAAGAGAAAGGAAAAAAACAATCAATTACACCTAATGCAAAAATCCTTTGCAACACCTACAATGATGACTTAAATAAAAGTCCTGATATCAGGGGTTTTAATGCTTTAATTCAACTTATGGACTAAACTTTTTTTTTCTTTTTTCTTTTTTACTAGGTGTGCATATAATCCTCAGATTCAGTTACTAAAGGCCCATTTAATTGACTGTAGGAAAAAAAAATCAATCCTCAATATCATAAAGTAAGCTGGTGGTTAAGGTGTAACCATACCACACATAAGAGATATGAAATAACAAAATGTGCAAACAGCAGAAGAAAAATACAATTGCTGAAAATAAAAAAAAATAAAACCTGAAGAAAAAGGTTTTCATGCTACTAGGAGGACAGTTAACAAGAAACTCTGATGCATATCATGACGGTAATACGGGGGAAGTAAACTGGGTCATGATGAAAAAAAACAAAAAAAAACAATCTACATCTTAACCAAATGCCACCAGGAAAATGTTGCATTGACTACAGTATTCTATTGTGAAATGTCTCCACACATACATGGCTCTGCCAGTCCTCAAAAAGGAGTTAATTAGTAGACGATGTGACCTCAACTGATTTCACCTCTCCTATTTGTGGGAAAATGCTTTTTTAGCAAATGTTATCAATATATACTGTTATTTTTACACCAGATAATAATATTGAAAATCAAGGAAAAGGGTAAACAGGTGAGACAGGTTGTTCTCATAATTGACACATTGATGATGGGAGTACTTTAGAAGCCATGTATGTGTAAAAACAATTACTAAATCTAACAACTAGTGGGCATAGCATCCCCCGCATTATGTGGTTAAAGACTCAAAAGCAAGGTATCATGGACAGGCTCTTTCTTGTGGATCTTCATCACACTTCCAAAGATCACTGGACCATCATCACAAAAAAGAAAGAAAGAAAGCAAGATGATAAAGAAGAGACAGAAAGAAAGAAAGAAGAGACAGAAAGAAAGAAAGAAGAGACAGAAAGAAAGAAAGAAGAGACAGAAAGAAAGAAAGAAGAGACAGAAAGAAAGAAAGAAAGAAAGAAGAGACAGAAAAAAGAGAGAAGAGACAGAAAGAAAGAAAGAAGAGACAGAAAGAAAGAGAGAAAGAAAGAAAGAAAGAAGAGAAAGAAAGAAAGAAAGAAAGAAAGAAGAGAATGAAAGAAAGAAAGAAAGAAAGAAAGAAAGAAAGAAAGAAGAGAAAGAAAGAAAGAAAGAAAGAAGGAAAGAAAAAGAAAGAAAGAAGGAAAGAAAGAAAGAAAGAAGAGAAAGAAAGAAAGAAAAGAAGAGATAGAAGTGAAGAAGAGAAAGAAAGAAAGAAAGAAAGAAGTGAAGAAGAGAAAGAAAGAAAGAAAGAAAAAGAAAGAAGAAAGAGAAAGAAAGAAAGAAAGAAAGAAAGAGAGAAGAGAAAGAAAGAAAGAAAAGAAAGAAAGAAGAGATAGAAGTGAAGAAGAGAAAGAAAGAAAGAAAGAAAGAAAGAAAGAAAGAAAGAGAGAAGAGAAAGAAAGAGAGAAGAGAAAGAAAGAAAGGAGAGAAAGAAAGAAAGAAGAGAAAGAAAAAGAAGAGAAAGAATACTTACTTTTAGTCTCCCATACTTATTGTAGGCAAACCAAGAATTCATCTGATCAGGACAGCAGGACTTGCAGTTGTTGAAACAGTCCTCACACTCGCAGCCCAGCACTGGATCCGATGGGATTGTTACCCCTGGTCCAGCCTGTTCCATAGAAAAACAAATTCATTTTACTTATAATTCTTAACAAGTAATGCTGATAGGAGGAGCTATAGATTCATGAACATGACATTAAAATGACAAATATATCAAGAGGCCTTTTAGTTTCAGGAAGGTGTAGAATCTTTATGTCTTATGTTTGTTACTATTTAAGCATACACTGAATCTGAAGTAAAATTACTTACTCTTAATTCATTGATGTATATAAAATTCATTGCTGGTAGCTCAAGGTCAACATTATTCTCCACACTCAGTTTAGCAGGATCACTGCATACTGAATTGATTTTTCGCTCCCACATGCGTAGTTCAGCTAACTGCTTTTTGCGCTTTGTCTCTACCTCTCTTAACGTTACATGCTCCACTAATGTCTGTATTAGTTTATCATATCTCTCTCTCTGCCAAGTGAATATAAAAAAAATCATAAAACATATATGCAATCTGAACAATATCATACAAATCTTGACAGCCTTACATTTTATCACTTTCTATAACAGAAAACTGTTACTCATGAAATTCACATAAACATCTATGTAAGGGACAGTCACACTGGTCTATTCTGTCCAGGGATCCTAAGAGAGAATGGGATGCTTCCCAAGCTGGGATGGGATCTGAGATAAAAATCCCTAGCCAGCGCAGAATTGGTGTGTCAGTATTTCATCGCTAGCCAAACCAGGAAATATATTGCCAAAACAAAAACTTTAATATATTTACAAGTAACCTCATTACTTCAAATCCTAAAAAGGGATTATTTTATGTTAAAACCAATCTATTTTTGAAGCACCAAGACATATTGCATCAAATAATAAGGTCTCATTAAATTTGTACAAAAATCAGATAAACATTTATTTGACCAACAAACATCAACCCACTCCGACACGCCAAAGACATGGAGGTCTCTTCAGAAGTTATTTACTCCTTGTTGGATAAAGTGAAAGCCAAATGGCCGTTATGCAATACCAATCATAAGGATTATAAAAGCAAGAATTAGAGAAGAACATTAATGGATGAAATAAGCAAGGAACCTTGTCCCAAACGTTGTAACCGCTGAACTGAGATGTTAGATCTCTCCGAGGGGATACTGTATGTAGTGTGACCAATCCCAAGCTGCAACTGACCAGACTTCAGCAAGGCTGTCTAGGGATCCCAGGAGAGAGAAGACTAGTATGACCATTGCTTAAGGCATAATTTTCAAATTTGAGAAAATCTAAAAAAATAAAGGAAACAATTGCCACTTCCTACCTTTCTTGTTGAAATAACTTTGTCTGCTAATTCAGTAATTTTAAACTCCATCTTGGGAACCACTGGCTTTGGAGATAACAAGACCTTTAGTGATTTCTCCAAATTCTGCCTGGCTGGGTCAGATGCAATAGCCAGGATTGCCTGCCGCTGCAGTTCCTTTGTACTTGGGTCATTGGGCAGTGGATAACTGCTGAACCTGAAAATCATTTAAATCAAAATTGTAAAGAAATAAAAACCATCATGATTAACACATAATTTTAAACATACCTTCTCTTTTTTACAACATTCAGGATATAGGATGGCCAAAAAGCAACAGCTTTTTCCTAAATCATAATATCATAGTCATCGCAAATGACGAAAGCTTCTAATAGCTTTTATTCTTATTATTCTAAATCCAGCTTGAAAAGTATAGGAGGAAACCAAGATATCTTTATAAAAAGTGCCGAGTTATGATGACCATGCTACATAGGCAGAGAAAATTCAACACTGAGTCAAGGCTGGTCGTACATGCCCCTGCACCAAGAATAACTCACATAAATATTCAGGCCCACAACATATATTAAATCACCAGTAGCCATTAACTATATATGAAATGCATACAAGCTTGTTTGAGCACAGTGTATGGATAAATTCAATAAAATAACCACAGAAATGGTTACATACAATTTTCTTTATGTTGTGTGCATTTAATGTGATAGCATTATGAGGATTATGAGGAGCATAGATATCCTCCACCAAAAAGAAAAAAGAAAAATGCATGAATAAATATCTTTGTTTACATCCCAACTCAAAATGGAAACCAATCTTCATCTGCTTATGCCCTTGTTACATCAAGGTGGACTTTAATTATCATATGTCTGTTTCCTGCTTCATGTATGGAGCAACAAACCAACAAACTCCCTGAAACATTCTAGCTCAAGACACTTTTTAAACTCCTTAAATATCTATTTTGAGCCAAAAAATTGGGGGTTAATATGGAGTTTTGCTTAAGGCCAAATCAGTTAATCAAAAGTTTACTGTATCATGAAAATTGAGTTGAATGTTGCAAAAGGAGATATTTTTCTTTCATTTGTTCAAACAGAATTAAAAAAAAAAAAAAAAAAAAAAGCTAGACTTTGATGGTAACTTTATAAAATTATTACACCCTCATAAGGAATGGTTCCTGTAAGGATTTCAGTTTAGTTATTTTGTAGGATTTATTACATGCAGATTAAGTAACAAACGCAAAAAAGTGCATTCCACTGACAAAAGGAGTAATACTTTTAAGTATAATTTCAAGAAAATTAGTAACAATGATTGACGAAGATAACTAAACATGCTGTAAACCAGTGGCTCTGAACCTCTTTCAAGTCACAGACCCCTTTAAGAATCTAATGATGAACTCTGGAGCCCCCTCCCATAAATATTCACATAAACAATTTTGCATGGAATGTTCATAATGTATTTTATCTATTGAGATTTGATTGCCTCATGAATGTGAGAGACAAGTATTATTAAACTTGAAGGTAAAAATCTAAAAAGTCACGCTCCTTTTTATGAAAAAAGCAATGGTCAGGTTTGTATTGCTCACAAACTCCCTAAAACCCGGGGGTGGGGGGTCATGAATCCCTGGTTGAGAGCCCCTGTTTTAAATAAATTGAAAATCTGATGTATTGGAAAGGCATTGAAACTACGTTGAGGCTTTTATTTCAATTTCCATTGAACTTTTTATCAACGCTTTATACATTTTGAGAAAACTATTGGTTAATGGTTGAAATAAATAAATGTGTTAGACATCAAAGGTCATATGGCACTATTGTAAAGTATTTTTTGGGAAAAGAGTAAAAATTACTAAATTATTAGACAATATGTGTCAGATAGGTTACAGAGCATTATAGGATAGTATGGTAGTGAAGAGTAAAGAGAGTAGAGAAAATCAAGTAAAGCAGGGATTAGCAAAAAGGGGAAGGGGATATGGGCATAGGGTGATTAGATCAAATGGAGAGGGAGAGGAACACTGGATAAGGAAAACTGGCAAAGGAGCCATTATGAAACAGTTAACAGGTAACACACCTAGAGATGGATTTTGGAGAAGTAGGAGAATAAATCCAGGGAATGAGATAAAGGAACAGGGAAAGGTGGTGAAGCATCAGGAAGAATGTCAAGGAGGGGAAGGATCTGGAGGACATTGTTGCAACAGAAAGGAGTCAAGTGTGCATCCAGGTGGAAGTGGTAAGGATAATGGGGAAAGGGGAGGGGATTGGTGTACCTGGCACAGCAGAGGATGGGGAGTGCTGGGAGAGTAGGAAGAGGGGTGGGGGGAATTTGAGGAAGAGGATGGATATCAGCAAATACTTTGAATGTAGAGGGGATAGGAACAAAGAGATTGGAATGTTATCTTGGGTCATGTTTAGGAAGTTTTGGATGTCTTCAAGATTTTTCGGAGGGGAGATGGGTGGAGAGGTCTGAGAAAATAAAGTTTTCTTGTGAGGAGGAGAAGAGGGGATAGATGTCCAAGGAGTAAGGGAAGAAGTGGGTGAAGGAATGGATGTGGTAGATGGGGGAATGCTTACATTGCCTAATGCAACAAGTAAAGTGAGAAGGAGTGGGTAGGCATCAGGAAAGTGGTAGAGACTGGAATATCTGGGAAAGTGGTAGAGACTGGAATATCTGGGAAAGTGGTAGAGACTGGAATATCTGGGAAAGTGGTAGAGACTGGAATATCTGGGAAAGTGGTAGAGACTGGAATATCTGGGAAAGTGGTAGAGACTGGAATATCTGGGAAAGTGGTAGAGACTGGAATATCTGGGAAAGTGGTAGAGACTGGAATATCTGGATTTACACTAAAAGGAATTTGACTAGGGGAGATAGGAAGTAGGATGGTTCAGGGTAGAGGGAAAAGATGCTTGGGGAGATGCTGAGAGATCTTGAGATGGGAGGGGAGCTGAGCAAAAAATTGTTCTGGAATATAGTATAGTGAAACCTAGTTTGAAATGGACATCCGCTACCTCAGATTCTAGTTTGTAAGCAAAACAGCTCCTATAATTACGGGGGCCATCACAATGGGCACACATGCAAGACTGAGCATAGTAATTTGAATGGTTTGAATGGTTGGGCACATAGAGGACAGCTGGTGGTGGAGTGACAATATGTGGCTAGGTGGCCAAAACACCAACAGGACACTCCAACAATACAAAATTCATGGAGGTGGTCATGCCTATGGAAGCTAATCTTGGCAATATTGGTGTAGGAGGAATAGTGTAGCAGTGTACTACCACTGCATCACAGTCAACAAGGCATGCAAGCTGATTGTTTTCACAGTCTAACCAGTTCTTGTCATAGAGAGGACAATCAGTTGAGGAGACAGAAACAGTTCCAGTACAAGTATTAAGAGAGGAGTGATGCTGGGCAGGAATAGGTGTTCCACTGAGGTCAGTCGGGGTGGGTAGCTTGGAACTCAGATGAAACTGTGACAAGGCGTAAACAATTGGAATGACTGCGAAAGGAAACTCTGACTACTTGTTTTGAAAGACACTGTTGGAAAAGAAGAGTATTGTCAGTGTAAGGGGCTGTAGGGAGAATCACAAAGAATCAATCCCACTTGGCTGGGCTACAAAAGTACTCAAAGGATGTGTAAAGATGCAAGCAGTAGAAGGACAAGTGTGGGAGGAAGATGGGGTGGTGTGCAGTGAGGCATGCTGTAGGGAGGAGAGGGAGGGCTAGATAACTAAAAAGACTGTGCAGTAGGAGATGGAGTAGGGAAGTTGGGAAAGAGGAAAGAGCATATTCTGAAAGCTGAATAATGATCTTGGTAAATGATTCAGAGGTAATATTAGTATCAGTAGTTAGATAGGCTAGTTGATGAAAAGGAAAACCTTAGTACCCTAATAAGGATAAAAAAATTTCATTATTGGCCATGGAGAGCCTGAAATAAGTGAGGAAAAGAAACTGTCTACCCCTCATGGTCCCTCAGGTGATTAACCAAGGGAATACCATGCCCATGGCATGGTATTCTGTTCAGAACTGACACAAAGCCCGCCTTTTCTCCTTTCAGAACAGCACTCACACCTTAGGAAGTGGACAGAAGGGGATGAAGAAAAGAAGGAAAAGGAAAGGTGGAGAACTAACAACCATGCAAAATTAGTTTGAGGCGAGGGTTGAGGTCCACAGTAGGGGTGATCCCCTACACTGGGCTTTAGTCTCCATCTCTTAAATCCCCATCGACAACAAGCAAGGGTGTAGGGGGGGGTAGAAAACTAAAAGGTAAATTTCAAACATCCTCTTCGCAGTTTTCTGTGCAAGTAAGTTTATGCAAATATTCTGTGAGAATAATACTGCAGATAGTCATGGTGTAAAGAAGCAAATATACTATCATTTCTCTGTGAATAATAACTACTTCAAAATTCAGCATAATGTTTTCTACAGCAAAAATCACTATATACCTATAATCCAAAAATTAATTAAAGATTCTAAACCAAATACTAATATTTTAAGTTACATGAGTTGCTGTAATTCCAGGCTGGCTGAAAGAAATTAGACAGCAAAATTAAAAACAGCAGAGCTATTATCCAAACATTTTCCTCTGACACCAAAAGTTCTTAATAGCTTTACTTGTAAATCTTATTTTTCATTTTAATTCTTAATTTACATTAATCTATAACACTAGACAATCAGTGCTATTCACTACTAACATGACAGTTTTGAGGGAGAGCAAAAACACACATTCTGGGAGAACAAGTCAGACATCATTTGTTTCCTCCCTCAAAAATTCAACATTAATGATGCAACTACATTCTCATTGGATGTACCCATAACCTTATTTACCCTAAATATCCCACAAATAGCTAATCACCATGTTAACCCATTGACACCCAGAAAATTCTCCATCTGTTTTATGTTGATTCTTTTCTTTTTTCTTAGATCCCTAAGTTTTCTTTGCCACAGTCATGCACTGTATGTCAGAAAGTGGCAGGGAGTTTTCCCTTATCTTTCTTCATATCAATGGGAAATACACTATGTCTTCTAATATATCTGGTAGGGACTGGTAAGTTTCCTCTAACCACACCCATGATATCATATCCATACTCTTATTCCCTTGCTGGCCTTCTTCTCCCTAAGCAAGTTATAGTCATGTTCTTTACCAGTCTCCTCTTATACATGGAACATATTAAATGTAAAGTAATAAGTATGGTACTAAAAGACATATTTCCCATAGCTAACCCCCTATCTTTTCCACTCCTATATTTGCCCTCCACACACCATAATACTGTGTGAGAGTCATCTAGTATATCATTACCTTTTTACTAAATTATATTACCCAAGAGGAGAATATATACCAGCTTGAAGTCTTCCAGTTCTTAGGGGATTAAATGATAAAATAAAACCACAGTGGATAGTGTGTATATACATGCAATCCCAGTGTCAATGGGTTAACATACAACAGATTCCCTTCACAGCATCAATAAACAATGAAATAGCTTCCTTACAAACAATTAAGGTGTCAGACACCCATACGAAAACACCTACTCCCAAACATACAACAAAAATGATAAAACAATGGAAAAGCAACTTTCTAACTAAAATCTATAGCCTCAAAAACATTATTTCATTCAATAAAGAATACATTTTGAAAGCATATACTTACTCTTCTTCTGATGTCAGTCCATCTCTATGAAGATATCTTGCCTTGTAAAAATCAACAAGTAGTTCTGCACAGCTGGTCAAGTTTTCTGAAGGTTCCCAGGTGTTGTCTTCCGGACCATAGCCTCGCCATAATACATTGTAAAAGTACTGACCCTGTGTTGAAAATAATCATGTAAAGTTTTCATATTGTCATTTAAATAATCCTACAGTTGTACCATTTAGAAATTCAATTATACAATGCAAATTTTTGTTCTAATAATACAATAAAACTATAAATCTGTTACTGGTACATATGCACAAGAAGATATGAGATATAGAACTACTATAATTCTGATGAATGGTCAATGGTTAACTGTTGAAACAAATAAATATGCTAGACATCTGTCATATAGCACTATGGTAAAGTATCGTGGTGAAAAGTGTAAATGAGTTAACGATTAGTATAAGGAGTGTTAAATGTCAAAGGTTATAGTGTTACAGGGTAGTATGATAGGGAAAAGGGCAAAGAAGGGATGCAAATGATGTAAATCAGACGTTCATACAGGAAAGAGTTAAGGGTGTAGGGCGACTGGATGGAATGGGGAGTATCTATTGTTGATTGTTAGGGAAGCGATATGAACATTGCTTTATAAAGAGATGAAGGGACTGGAGAAGGAATATCCGGAAAAGCATCAAGAGAGGAGGAATCCAGAGGAGAACACTGTTGCGACAGAAGGGATTTACGCGAGTATCCAGGTGGGAGAGGTAAGAATAATGGAGAACAAAAAGGGAATGGTGTACATGGAGAAGAGGATGGGGTTTGTTGAAAAAGAGGAGGAAGAGGCATATGGGAAACTTGTGGGGAAGAAGGATGGATAGCGGCAAATGCTTTGAATGTAGAGGGAATACGAAAAGTGGGATTGGAGGGTGGGTGAGGGAGTGAAACATTTTCTTGGGTCATGCCTAGGAATTTTTGGATGTCTTCAAGAGTTTCTGGAGGGGATTTGGGTAGAGAGGTCCAAGAAACAAAGGATCTCGTGAGGAGGAGAAGTGGGAATAGATGTTCGAGAAACAGAGGAAAAGGAGGATGTAGGAGAGGGTGTGGAGAGCTAAGACAGAGTAGAATGTTTAGGTTGTCTGGTGCGATCTGTAAGTGAGGGGGAGGAAGGGTAGGTATCAGAGAAGTGGTAGAGATTGGAGTATCTGGATTTAGAATGGAAAAGGGATTTGACTGGGGGACAGGAAGAATAGAGGTAGGATAGCTCTGGGTAGAAGGAAGATATACTGGGGCATATACAAAGATATCTTGTGGAGATGGGGGGAGGGGGGGGTGCAGAGCATAGGAATGTTTTGGAATAGGTAGAGAGAGAAAAACCTCGTCGTCGTGCTTCCTGTCTAGCCTCACAAATTATAGTCATGTTTAGAGTTTGAATTTGAGAACTGCTACCTCACATTCGAGCTTATAGGCAGAGCAGCTCCTATAAAATATGGGTCCATAGAGGGCAGTGGGCTGTGGAGTGTCAAGTGTTTGGCTGGGTGGCCAAAACACCAATATTTCTGATATTGACGGGGAAGGGGTCAATATGGTCAGACATGGTAGGACAATTCACCAATATAAGCTTCATGAGGGAGGTCATGTCTAAGGAAAGTAATCTTGGCAATATTCACTTGGGACTTACGCTGGCCTCTGGGAGGAATAGCATAGCACTGTACTACTACTGCATCATAATCAGCAAGGCAGGTAAGTTAGCCATTTTCACAATCTGACCAGTTCTTGTCATAAATGGGACAATCAGTCAGAGGGATAGAAACAATTCCAGTACAAGTATTAAGAGAGAGGTGAGGTTTGGCAGGAATGGGTTTGCCATGAACTTGGGATTCTGATGTAACTGTGAAATCATCAATGCCAAACTTCATATAAAATTCTACTCTCTTGTGAATGGGTTCATAACATCATAATTATAATATAGCAACAATAATATTGGCAATTATAATAATAATGAAAATAATCAACAACAATAATAATAATTAATACTAATAACAATAACAACAAAAAAGTAATAATAATAATAATAATAATAACATCAGTAGCAATTATATTGATAATATAATATATTAATTAATCTAATTCAGGGAATGGGGTAATCAAGCAAGATCGTGTAGTCCTAGCAACTGACTCCCTGGTGACTAAGCACTTGCAAAGCCAACTATGCGTAAACAAAACTGTTAAAACAAAACTACTGTGGATAGTGCATGTAGCTGGCACCAATGGGTTAAAAAAAAATCTAAGGGTAAAAAACTACTGCAAAATTCAAATTTTGATTTCATCAACAAGAAGCACAAAATCATTCACACCACCACTTCTTTAAAAAAATCCTCTATAGAGTCTTACCTCACTCCTCTTAAAGTTGACAATGGTCTCAACTTCGTATTCTGCTTCATCCTCCTCCTGAGATACTACACTGCTATTTTGTTTCTGGTTCTCAGCCTTGTCTACTATTGTAAGGTAATCCTCAATCAGACTTCTGCGTGGTCGTTTAACATTCTTTGGTGATTGGGGGCCTTCTGAATGCCTGTGGCGTCTTTTCTTTTCTGGCATTCGAGCTTTAGAAGATTCTGCCGACTTTTGTAAGGGTTTGCTTGTTTCATAGCCAGGTACCAACAAGTCTTCATCATTGCCAGCTTCTGAGGCAGGGGGTGTAATGCTGACTGTTGCTTCATCTTTTACAGCATTGCCTGAAATTTCACCAAAATTTAGTGCATACCCATGGTAAAGATAAACAACTCCTATCTTTATCATCTGACTTAATAAAGCTTTTATTATAAAAGTAAACACGATCATATAAAAAATAAGTAAATAAATAAAATCTCAAACACATATTTACCTACAGAAACAAAGACATGCACTGGCATTACTTTCCTAACTTTTACACCAACCTAACAGAAAAAGTTATTTCTTCAAAATAAAACTAGTCATGTACAAAGCTAAAAGAAACTCATATTTCAAGGTATTATGATAATCACTTATTTCCCTGAATATGCACAATAATTGAACAGGCTCTCCATAGAGATTATAATATAAACACAAATTTTGTCACACACAGTTGACTTATATTCCTCTTTATAGGTCATGAAAGTTTTGCTCTTGCTCTATCCATTAGATACCATACCATTGTGCTGAGGTGTTTGGCCAATGTTCTCGCTGGACTGATCCCTTTCTGTCTTTAGACCTGATGCACCTGTCTTTGCTGTTGTTTCTGGCTCCAAGTCAAAATTCTGTTTATCCCAGCCACTCAAGACATTTCCCATATCCAGTAAGTTCCCTTCCACCTAAATAAGACAATGAAAATAATAGAGTTATATATGTTATATTACTAAAAGTAAAGTAAACATATCTTACTTACTTTGGAAATGGTCACACAACACAAAAATGCAACATTTGTTGTTGTTTTTACAGCACCTCTGAATAAAAAAAACTGAAAATACAAAACCTTTTTTTTTTTCTGTACTTCATGATTTAACGCAACATGAATGTATATATGTATAGACCTCTCTGACTGTGGGACCTTAGGCCACCTTCACAAAAAGGTTATTGAATTTTCTTTGACATATTTAAGGTCTCTCCTAAAAACAGTTATTGAATCCAAAATTAGTCAAACCTATGAGTCACACTTCTGTTGAATTACAAAGTTAACACAAAATTAGAACTAATATTTACATTTTTAAAAGACCTTCTATTAACCATAATTGAATAAAAATTATGAAAAAATATTAGTGCACTGATCCTCAAGTACATAATGACAGCAACATCACATACTTAATAAAATTTATGTTTACACAGCACCCTCTACATTTGTTATGCTTGTATCAGCTGTGAAAGCATGTAGCACCATTTGTATTTATCCAAAAGAAAACTAGGAACCAGCCCAATTAACATTTGGCAAGTAAAAATTTGGCATGAAAGTTTTCAAATCATTCCTGATGCAGAATTATCTTCAACAACCGTAAACTCGCATTATTGTTATCTGCTTCTGTCAACGACAAACTTTGGAGTCTATGACCTTCCTTGAATACTGCCCCCAATTCAAGTCTCAGACTAGTGTCTTTGGTCAGGTCTAGCCACATGAATCATCTAAGGATGACCTCAAGCATTATTTGCCCATATCCTGCTTATTCTTTCACAGGCAGTGATGATCTAGTCAGTGATAATCTTACTTTTTCAAATATCACTGAACAGTTATAACACCATTAAAAATATTTTGAAGCCAGCTGGGAGGTGCCAAGCAAAAGGCGGTGTAATTGCAACCAAAATAGGAGGCTAGACAACTGGATCATGGCCGAGTGTGAATAATGGAACCCAGGCTTAAAGCATTTCCATTAGGCTCAAATAGTGGGCATGCCCAAGAAGCAATGTCAGAGGTAGGTAAATTACTGGTTAAACAACAGTTTCACTTTCAAACCAGTTATTTAACCAGCAGTCTGCCTATCTCTGATGTCACTTCTTGGGTATGCCAGCCAGTCAAGCCTATGCATTTGGACATGCCTTAACCTGACATTTCACTTCTCAATACAACCTCATTACAACCTTGCCAAAGGTCCTTCCTTATTCAAAGTGTCTTTACTATGTTTTTACAAACATTAACTTTTTTTTTAAAGTGGCTAATAAAGTCCATGCTAATCACACTTTAGGTCTGGTATATATGTTACAAGTGTCTTATCTTGCTGTAAAACACACATGACTGTTGTATCTGTTCTTGCTCTTTTCCCTTTTTATATGTAGGTCTAATACATCTCCTGTAGATATAAGCACTCTATTATACTACAAACATTAAAAAAGGTGCAAGGCTGTGAGAGAGAGAGAGAGAAAATTTATATAAAATCTAATGGGTTTGGAGATAAACAAAGATTAAAAGCAATCATTACAGGGTTAGCAGAAAAAACTGTCTTTGAGTTAGACCAAATATTAAGCATTCTCACTCATACACATTGTCTTATAGGTAAATCTTATCAAGTATTGTATATTTCATTTGGTTATATTAATTAGTTCTCTTATTAAAGCTGAGCTAGATCTCTAGATGTAAAGCAAGGAATATCCAGAATGATTAAAGCTTATAGAAAATGGAATAGCAGACAATTTTTGGTTTTCCTCCTCACCTAGCCCAATGGTAAAAAGATACTTAAAGAAACCCTGAAGTTTACCCAATTGCCACATTTGGCAAGAATACTTGCCATGCCATATAGTTATATAAGTTTATTTATTGTCTTTGCAAATAGATAGCTCTACATGTATTTAGCCACCAAGGAGTCAGTTATCAGTCCTATGTATCTCACCTGTTTACCATTTTCCTTGATTTTTATAACACTCTTTTTATATCATTTTATAGTCTCTAATGTTATTAATAATGCTATACCATTCTAATAATCATAATATCAGTAAGAATAATAACAGTATCATTATGAAGAGTGTTAGAATGAAAAACATATTTTCCTGCCATTTCAAGGAATGGGTAAGTCAGGTGTGATCATTAGGTACTCCTTGGTGGCAGAGTACATGTGGAGCCATCTGTATGCAACAAAATTCACAAAAAGCTGCTGGGGACCACACATAAATCTGTGGTGGTTGGGTTAATGATGTTCTTTCATAAATTCTCACATCAGAAATGGTGAACTTTGTTAAACTGTTTTAGCACAAACTGGAAACTATCCTTGGCTTGCAGTACTTTACTGAGAGGAACCTCTACCTTCTGAGAAAGGGACCTCTACCTGAGAGATCTATGCCAATATTGGAAGTGAAGATTTGAAGAGATTCTGGAGGAGAGAAGATAAAAAGAAGAGGAGAGAGAGAAAAAAAATCCTTTGTAATGAAGATAGTGAAGAAACAGTAGGGTTCTTAGTATGCCAAACCCATAATATTCCTTTGTCTAATTTCAGAGACTATAAAAAAAATAGGTTTCCTTTACACTTCATCCAAGTTATTCTTAGAGTATATTTGATGCATTTAATTGGAAATGCATCATTATTTCAAGTAAGAATTTGCATGCTTTCTCCTTAAATACACTAACGTGCATACTATGAAATAGCAAAGAATGTTTAAAATGAAATCAAAATACTAAAATGCAGTCAAAACTAAGCATATTCAATAAAAGTATTGAAAGACAACATATCTCACCTGTTTCAGGTAGTAAGTAAACTTCTTGAGAAATTCAGGATCAGGGAAGAAGAAACTTTTGGACTTGTATAATATAAAGGCCTGTTTTGTCCTGGAGAAAGCCTCATGCAACTCCTTGAAGCAACCATCAAGTTTTTCTTGGGCCTCCTTTAAAAAAAAGAGTACATATGTTCAGTGGAATCCAATATATTGGATATCAACTCAAAATCTGAGGAAACAGAAGAATATCCATATTGGGCTGATAAAAGGTAATGTGAAATATTATAAATGTTTGATAAAATGGAAAAGACTATCTTACAAAGTACCTATACAATTAAAGTGGATCTTTTATTTAAAAAAAAAAAAAAAAAATCTCTGAAATTTCAAACTGAAGTAATCATTTTGGGAGGACAAGATAGATAGAGAAATATTTAAAACAAGATAAATCAACAATATGAAACACTAGATGAAATATACATGCTTTACAATACATTAAAAATACTATATTTTATTAG
>NC_091570.1:10177895-10185395 GCF_042767895.1 Penaeus vannamei
GGTTGTTTTTCTCCACTAGTAGCGGCTTCATTTATATGGTAAAGATTTTAGGCAATGGCACCTAAAGTGAAGGTAAACCTTAAAAATTTTAATATTTTTATAAATTTTAGAAAAATAAAAGCTTTTAGGTGCTATATGTCGCTCGCAAACTACCGATCGAGCCAGGTGCATACATAAACTTGACAAAATTTTTACCCGTCGCTGATGGGTTAAGTTAGCATGAGTATTCTTAAAATATATTTTTTTGTGATGCCAATTTCATTTTAAATTATTTATTACTATGTAATGTACAACTGGGGATATTTATATTTTTATGTTATGCATGATCTTGAGGTTCTTATTTTTGTGCTGATGCATTATAGGTTAAGTGTTTGTTTTTTAAAGGGGTGCATATGAGAAAAAGCCTCAGAGGCTGTACATTATGTAACTTGTCAAGGTATGATTTTGCATGAAATTATAAACAGGTCTCTAAAATGATCAGCTTCCATATAACAGATGTCACAAAATATGTTTCTTTAACCTGGGAGCTGAAGGTGTTCATGATCTAAAAGTGTTTTTTGAGTGCCCAATAAGGGCCTTGTATGGCTGATGTCCAACATAGTGGGGATGTACCCATATGGTGATGATGTGTAGCAGTCATGTAGTTATGAAAGATGATTACTTGTTCTGATTTTAAGAATTTGTTACTCTGTGGTATTAGGCAAAGGGGGTTGTTAAAGTAGGTAGTGCCCATTTTAATTACTTTTTATGAAGTGAAGATTATAACCCACTTGTGCAAAGCTCTCTTTACTGATCTTCAAAAAACACCCAAAGCAAATACCTCTGATGGTCATTACTATTGTGTTAATTCCTTCCTCTTTGTGAGGCATAACTTTTTTAATATATATTTATATGCCAATTCTTATGATTTTAGGAATATCTTTGTAGAGAAATATATATAGCAAAGCAAACCATTGAATGATACAGCAGTGTCCATTACCTTTCACTCCCAACCGTGACTGCAGCTGGTGCATAAGTACAGTTCTGTGACCTTGCAGTTAGATACTAGACAAGCATCTTGTTGGCCCTTCTGAATTGTTTTGGTGCTTAGCCCTTACACCTCTCCATCCCTCCTGCACAAGAATAGAAGGCCTCATTCCTTGTCCCATGACCCACCCATAATTTCTTCCATGCTCTCATTTCCCATTGTCTGTTTTCTTTGCTTCACAGTAATTTTTCTAAATTTTGTCACTAATCATGAGAAAAAAAACATTTTCTGGAATGTAAAATCAAAGTCCAAACACACACACAAAAAAATTACCATTCATAGAATATAAAAAAGATTGGCTCCAATTATAGATGGGGCCAGGATTAGCTGAGGAATTGCAGTATTTATGGGTTAAACCCTTGGATCCAGATGACGTAACCATAATGTCATGATAAAATTTGGCTTTTGAATACATCCCATCATCAAAATTTTGGTTGAAGGCAGGGTGATGGAAATAACTTTGCATGAGTGCACAAACTTCTTGGAGGATGATTAGACGGTGGGCATATGGGAAGGGGTTCTTACATTATTCTTATCAGTCAACAAGTGTGGAATATACCATATGTGAGCCATGAATGGAAGAGCGCCAGCTCCAGGAAAGACAATTACTTCCATGCTCAGGATTCTGTCCCTTCCTGCTGTGGCCAGTGGGACAGGTTTTATTACAGAAAATTTTATATTATGAAAAAATGAAGAATGACACAAATAACAAAATATTACTTACTGTCATTATTATTGCACTTAGTTATGGACTATCTTGAGAAATAATATGGTGACTGCAAGAAAAACATTAGACACAGTAGTCTATTATAATTTGGATAAAGCATATCAAATGACAAATACAAACACTAGAAAATGGCAATAAAACTAAAAAAGCTTTGGCGGAAATACACGTGATTGTTTGTTTGCACCTGACCTACAAGCCATACACCCATGAAAGCGGCCACTCAAGAAGGCTAATGGCCAGATTTTGAGCCACATGCAGGTAGGCAAGCTCCTGGATCCAAGGGGTTAAGGCTACCAAGTAAAGTTTATTAGTAGGTGAAATTACGATATCATCTACTTGGGTGCTGTTGCTTGATTGAACCCCTATGATTATTAAGATATATGTTAGGGAATAACAAAAGGAGCTTCTGTGGTAACCTGTGCAGCTGGGGATCAGTGACTGGCTACAGTCTGAGTTTGGAAGAGATGGTCATAAAATGAACATGTTCTATCTCTTGGAATCTACAATTTCTTTCACTTCACCTTTAGCCTGCAAAATTCAGGGGCAACCTATCAGTGGCTGTGGATGTTATCCTTAATAAACCCCCCACTTGTGCTTGCAATGTGGTTGACCTTCAAAGTTTCTTCAAAAATGTTAAACTGTACCTTGAGCATATCCAGAGCCTCCTTCAACTACTTGGAAATAATGGCTTGGTTTTGTATTTCACTGAATTTTTCTTTAGTTCCTCCATTGTGTAGGCAGTAAAGAAATTCCAGACACCTTCCACAATCAAGTAACTTCAAAAACCTATCATTAGGGTAAAATATTTCCATCACTTCTTCCCAGACATGGTCAACACAGGGGGATCCCCTCTACAATAACCTCATAAAAAAAACTCAAGTGGCTGAGTGGGACATTTACCTTTCAAAGTGCATTTGTTGCCACTAGTGGTACACTTAAGTCAGCTGCAACATAGTCCTTTATAAACTCTGGTGCCCCTCATATTCTTACCATGAATGCTAACAGTTTTGCTATTGGATCAGTCAGAGCAATTCATCAACACTATGCCTCTCTCATACACCTTCAGCAATAGACTTCACCACGTGAAGTACAGCACTTTTGTTCACCATGGTCTACCTTGTGATCCATCAATTCAAATTCCTCCAGGAAGGCACTCCCTTCATCATCAACAGGAACAACAGGTCCCTGGTTTATGCTTTTGCCAGAGTTGGTGATGCCTGGTCTGCCTGTCAATAGCACCACCTTTCCAGTGTTCAGTTGCTGCATGGAGTCAGTGTTTGGTAGTTTTCAAACAAGAGTATTCAGCCTGATCAATGTCCTGTCACATTTGTAATTACTCTCATTCACCAGACTTGTCACACAAAAATTTGTTTCACATAGAAGGACATCTGACATGGGGCCTACCTGCCAGATAATTCAAGAATAGGATGATTCCCAGAAACAAAGCATCACATCAGTTATCTTCATGTTGACATCTTTGGCCATGTGCTATCCTTAGATAGTGCCCAATATCTGTTTGGCCTTAATGAATGCTCTACATACTAGTCTGAAGTTATCCTTATGAAGAGAACCAAGTGAAGCCCTGTTGTGAGGTTGAGTCAGCCACTTAGTGTCCCTGATAACATCACTATGGCTGAGGACTCTCCTTGATATCCATCCTGTGGATCTTGTAGGGGTAGCTGTCCAATCAACAAGATGGTCAAGAACACCTAGTGCATATGGTGTACTGTAATGGTCTTGACTGTAAAGCCCAATTTCCATGTATCCTGCTTGCCCAAGAAAAGAATCCTAGTCTCTCCTGTAGAAATGGCTTACAGTGAAGCTGTACCCCCTATGGCACCAGTCTTGTTGGATTCTCACACACTATTGGAGATGCAGGCAGACCTTCAAGCATGATCATCAACGTCAGCCAAAATCACTCCATTCATGTAGTACATTATTGTAAGGAATGAAGACCACAGAAGTCCTATGTGCTATCGTCAAATGGAATGTTGAGGCCTGTTGCCTTAACATGAGGGCTACAGTGACTGGGTTTTGAACTGAAGCCCACCTACCTGGAGGACAATGAGGCCACTGGTCTTGGATCAACCACCTGATAACCACCCACAATAAGAACAGCTGGCAACCTCCTCCCTCATTCTCCCACACAGGATGTCACCTCAACCTGTATCCAGCCACGTCCTCCTCCTCACAAGAGAACTTTTGTTTCTCAGTCCTCTTCACCCAACTACCCTCCAGAAACTCTTGAAAACATCCAAAACTTTCAAAAGATGACCCAAGGGAACATTGCACTCCCCCATCCAACCCCCAATCTCTCTGTTCCTACTCCTTCTACATTTGAAGTATTTGCAGATATCCATCCTCCTGCTCCTCAAGTTTCCCCACTTCCCTTCCTCTCTATAGATCTCTTGTCCTATTGCAAATAAACAGATTTATGACATATTTCTGGTCATTATTGTAACATTTATCACTTTATGTCGACTGTAAGATTTGTATGGAGTGGGTCACTTCATGTCATGTTGTGTTATAGAAAATTTAATATTACTAAAAGATATGTACCACAAACAAGAAAATGTTACATTTTTTTTTCTTGGACTGAGTTATTTGCTACATAGAATATGGAGTCTGTGCAAGGAAAATAATCTATTACCATCTGGATAAAATACATCAGAAGATAAATATGGGTATTGGAAAATAGCAAAAAAGCTGAAGACATTGTGCAAAATAACTTTGCAAATGGAAGGCATAGAGTCTTGTTGCCACACATGATTGTTTGTTTGTGCCCAGCCAACGCACCACACACCTGGAAGAGCAGCAACTTAAATAACCTAATGCTTTATTTTCACCAATGTGATTCATAGAGTTAACCAGATTCATGGGGTTAACAGAAAAATAAAAGGGCTTAGTCCTATTGTTTATACACATAGTGTAAATTTCCAAGACAGATGACATGGAATCTGCTTAATAAAAGCAGTCAATCATCACCTTGATATAGCATAACAATTGACAGACCTTGGAAAATGGCAAAACGGCAAGATCACATCTGCAGAAACAGATCACAATCAGCCTATACACAATTGTGTATGGTGAAATCCAGTGAGGATGTCCAGTGGTCTCAGGCTAGATCACATTGTATGTACAGGTGTGAATGATAGTAAGACTGATCATTATTTAACAAATAATGAAAGATGAGTATTTCATACATATGTGTTGGTGTAACAGAGTGAATTTTTTTCCAGTATTTGTTATTATTACAGTGGCATCAAGTCTATCTAGCCCTTCACAATTATAAAGAAAATTCTGGATATTAAGGCTCAAGGATCTCATGACTGGTCTTCTTGTTGCAGGACCTTGCGCCAAGTATAGAAGCAAAGCCTCAAGTTGTTATTCTGGAACGGCCTGAGGAGGAACAGCAAGTATCCAATAGATTATCTTTTACACTTTCTGACCCTCTTTTGCAGGTAAGTAATGTTGTACTTTTTTTGTTTTACTCTAATTTGGTTTCTGTCTGTGTAACATGTAATTTTGTTTTGTGATTAGAGATTTCTCTGTCCATTATTAATTTATGTTACCATATATTCGTGATTATTTTTTTCTTGAATAGAACAATGAAATAGAATTAGTGATTAGGAGATAGTCTTTCGATATTCTTAGACAGAAAAAGTCATTGAGTTACTATCTATTATTGTTTATTGAGAACTCTTTTTCCAATAATGATGATTAAAGACAGTGTTAGAATAGATCATACTTTAATTAAAGTATTCAAATGGAATTATTGTGTTAGACCTTTAGCTATATCTGAACAAACCACTGGTAAAGAGGACCCAAGTAATATTACATCAGACGGACAGTTGTGTCCAAAGTTCCAGTTCGGAAGAGCAAATGTCTCCTCTTCTTTCAGTCATCAGAGCTAGAAGACTGGGTTGAGGACAGTGAAGGCTGGGAAGGGGAAGCTGATGAAGGAGATCTGGATGCTGTCCTGCGAGAGAAACGACAGTACGAGAGGGAGAGGCGGAGACAAGAACAGCTGAGACGCAAAGCTGAAAGAGATGCAGCCCGGACAAATAAACTTGTTTCTAGCAAGATTGCTACAAAGATCTCCTAGGGAGGGTTGTTTTACTGCCTCCAAATTATATTTGTAGTTGTGATGCACATATTTCAGATTACTAGGGTAGGCACTCACAATAATAAATTACAAATACACACACACACACACACACACACACACACACACACACACACACACACACACACACACACACACACACACACACACACACACACACACACACACACACACACACACACACACACACACACACACACACACACACACACACACACACACACACACACACACACACACACACACACACACACACACACACACACACACACACACACACACACACATATATATATATAAAAGAAGAATTACAGATGCACCACAGCACATTGTTTCCTTCCATATCCACAATCTCATACACAGAGTGCCTAATGCAATCTTTGAGACTAAAGTTATAAATCTTTATATTAATATTAAGTGAATAAGAAGGAATATTTAAGTGTTTTTGCTAGTAAAGACATTAAGTTTTAGAGGAGTAATTTTTTGATGGTCTTCTAAATGTTGATATTGACAAGCAGAAGAGACGATGTTTTTATATTCAGGTTAGTCTTGGCATGTCATGCTAAAGCTCGTGTAATTATTTAGGATGTTATCTTTTGGTGAAGATTATGCTCATGTTGAGAATTACCTAGGGAGAGTACTATGAATGTTGTGAAGTCAAAATATAGAAGTACTATTGTTGATTGATTTTTAAAAGAAAGCCCTTGTATTTTTCAATTTTTATGATATGAATTATTGATACCATGTAATATGTAGTGTCATAAAAAAGAAATTAACAAACCACAAAATATTTCCATTGAATCATGTTATATATACTTGAATTATTGAATGAATGGCTTATTGAAATTTGTGTATGTAGACTGCAAAGAGAAGGGGAAAAACTACCCAACATTATTTCTTAAATGATATGAAGGTATAGAGGTTAATTTATTGAGATATATAGATTTCAAAAAAATTATATTTAACCTCTTCAATCCAGGTAACGTGACCATCACGTCATGAAAAAATTTGGGTTGAGGGCCTTGGGCTGGGCAAAGTGCATAGAGTCTTGTCACCACACATGAATGTTTGTGTGTGCCCAGCCTATGTGCCACACACCTGGCAAAGCAGCCATTTTTGTAACCTAATGGCGATACTTTCGTCCATGTGATTGCTGTGACGCAACTGGATTCAAGGGGTTAAGTGGTTCTTTCCTGCTCTTGATATTTGTATAGTTATTTGCTTTCATATTTCAATACATTTTTGACAGGTGTTTGGTGTATTGCATAAAGTTTTTTATATTATTAATTATTGCCATTTATAGAACATGCAAATGGAACTGTTATATGAATCATTAGTAATTTACTGTAGAGATAAACAAGCAGTTACAAGTTGAATTACCAGATTGATTTAGTTTTCCTGATACTTATGTATCATTTTCTTTGTTGGTTAGTTAGTCAAACTGATAATGTGTGGTATGTGAAAGTTAGACAAAAGATTATTATTGATTTTTTGTCATATAAAACAGGAAGAAAAGCATTCCAGAGGTTAATTCCCACCTTAATACAAGCAAAATCTTTTTTATATCTTGCTTTGTATATATGGCCTTTATGCTGGTCAGGACATCTAAATAGAAACTTG
>NC_091570.1:10210395-10212895 GCF_042767895.1 Penaeus vannamei
AGGATGCTTGAGTTCCAGTTGAGGATGCTTGAGTACCAGAGTGAGTGCCAGTTGAGGATGCTTGAGCGCTAGACTGGAATCCGGTTGAGGAACCCTGTGAACTGGACTGGAAGCCAGATGAGGATCCTTGAGTCCCAGAGTGAGTGCCAGTCGAGAATCTTTGAGTTCCAGAGTGAGTGCCAGTTGAGGATCCTTGAGTGCCACTCGTAAATCCTTGAGTGCCAGACTGAGTGCCACTCGGGAATCCTTGACTGCCAGTTGATGATTCTTGAGTGCCAGTCGAAAATCCTTGAGTTCCTGCATGAGTACCAACTGAGGCTCCTTGAGTCCCTGACTGAGATCCTTCAGAGGAGCCTGAATGGAAGCCAGTTGAGGACCCTTGAGTACCAGACGGAAAGCCAGCTGAGGATGCCTGGGAGCCAGAGTGGACACCACTTGAGGAACTCTGCGTGCCGGAGTGGAAGCCAACTGAGGATGCCTGAGTACCTGACTGGAATCCACCTGAGAAAGCCTGACTTCCAGCGTATATGCCGGGTGAAGATCCTTGAGTGCCAGACGGGAATCCAACCGATGATCCTTGAGTGCCAGATGGGATTCCAGGTGATGGTCCTTGAGTGCCAGATGGGAATTCAGCTGATGGTCCTTGAGTGCCAGATGGGAATCCAGCTGATGGTCCTTGAGTGACAGATGGGAATCCAGGCGATGGTCCTTGAGTGCCAGTTGGGAATCCAGGCGATGGTCCTTGAGTGCCAGATGGGAATCCAGGCGATGGTCCTTGAGTGCCAGTTGGGAATCCAGGCGATGGTCCTTGAGTGCCAGTTGGGAATCCAGGCGATGGTCCTTGAGTGCCAGATGGGAATCCAGGCGATGGGCCTTGAGTGCCAGACGGGAATCTAGGCGATGGTCCTTGAGAGCCAGATGGGATTCCAGGTGATGGACTTTGAGTGCCAGACGGGAATCCAGGCGATGGTCCTTGAGTGCCAGATGGGAATCCAGGTGATGGTCCTTGAGTGCCAGACGGGAATCCAGCTGATGGTCCTTGAGTGCCAGATGGGAATCCAGGTGATGGTCCTTGAGTGCCAGACGGGAATCCAGGTGATGGTCCTTGAGTGCCAGATGGGAATCCAGGCGATGGTCCTTGAGTGCCAGATGGGAATCCAGGTGATAGTCCTTGAGTGCCAGATGGGAATCCAGGCGATGGTCCTTGAGTGCCAGATGGGAATCCAGGTGATAGTCCTTGAGTGCCAGACGGAAAGCCAGCTGAGGATGCCTGGGAGCCAGAGTGGACACCACTTGAGGAACTCTGCGTGCCGGAGTGGAAGCCAACTGAGGATGCCTGAGTACCTGACTGGAATCCACCTGAGAAAGCCTGACTTCCAGCGTATATGCCGGGTGAAGATCCTTGAGTGCCAGACGGGAATCCAACCGATGATCCTTGAGTGCCAGATGGGATTCCAGGTGATGGTCCTTGAGTGCCAGATGGGAATTCAGCTGATGGTCCTTGAGTGCCAGATGGGAATCCAGCTGATGGTCCTTGAGTGACAGATGGGAATCCAGGCGATGGTCCTTGAGTGCCAGTTGGGAATCCAGGCGATGGTCCTTGAGTGCCAGATGGGAATCCAGCTGATGGTCCTTGAGTGACAGATGGGAATCCAGGCGATGGGCCTTGAGTGCCAGACGGGAATCTAGGCGATGGTCCTTGAGTGCCAGTTGGGAATCCAGGTGATGGACTTTGAGTGCCAGACGGGATTCCAGGTGATGGACCTTGAGTGCCAGACGGGAATCCAGGCGATGGTCCTTGAGTGCCAGATGGGAATCCAGGCGATGGGCCTTGAGTGCCAGATGGGAATCTAGGCGATGGGCCTTGAGTGCCAGATGGGAATCCAGGTGATGGTCCTTGAGTGCCAGATGGGAATCCAGGCGATGGTCCTTGAGTGCCAGACGGGAAGCCAGGCGATGGTCCTTGAGTGCCAGACGGGAATCCAGGCGATGGGCCTTGAGTGCCAGATGGGAATCTAGGCGATGGGCCTTGAGTGCCAGATGGGAATCCAGGTGATGGTCGTTGAGTGCCAGACGGGATTCCAGGTGATGGACCTTGAGTGCCAGACGGGAATCCAGGCGATGGTCCTTGAGTGCCAGATGGGAATCCAGGTGATGGTCCTTGAGTGCCAGATGGGAATCCAGTCGATGTTCGTTGAGTGCCAGACGGGATTCCAGGTGATGGACCTTGAGTGTCAGATGGGAATCCAGGTGATGGTCCTTGAGTGCCAGATGGGAATCCAGGCGATGGGCCTTGAGTGCCAGATGGGAATCCAGGTGATGGTCCTTGAGTGCCAGATGGGAATCCAGGTGATGGTCCTTGAGTGCCAGACGGGAATCCAGGTGATAGTCCTTGAGTGCCAGACGGAAAGCCAGCTGAGGATGCCTGGGAGCCAGAGTGGACACCACTTGAGGAACTCTGCGTGCCGGAGTGGAAGCCAACTGAGGATGCCTGAGTGCC
>NC_091570.1:10247895-10250395 GCF_042767895.1 Penaeus vannamei
CTGTAGCTGCTCCTTGGACTCCTGTTGGCAGATCTTGACTGTCAGCAAGCAAGTCATAGTCACCATCGACTGTTGAACCGAAGTTGATAAAAGCTGTACTATGAAGGCCGGTGGATGGATCTTGGATATTAGTGATTAAGCCATGATTTGCTGTGGCTGAATCTCCCTCGGTCTCTTCGTGGAATCGTCCAGTTCCTGCAATTGCTGTGATGACACTAGCCTGTTTTGTAGGGGTACCTGATGTTGCAGAAGTGCTAGTATCTAACGGAACTCCAAAAGATGGCTCCGTTGTGCTAGAATAAGAACCATGAATGCCATAATTGTGTCCAGACTGTGATTCTTCTGTGCCATGTTGCAAATCGTGGGTTATATCTTGCACTCCAGTAGCAGAACCATGGGAGTCACCTTGATGGTCCGAGGGTAAATCTCGCGAATTGGGAAGAAAAGCGTCAGCTCTGTGAAAATTACCTGAATTTTCTTGTGCATCAGAAGCAGAAGCAAAGATGCCCTGGTGGATGCCATGTGCTGCTTCTTGGGTGTCATAATCGACATTGGCACCTGGGAGTTCTGTCTGGAAACTCTGCTCCTGATTAGTAATAGAAGGACCAAGCTCAGCAGAATGAAGGCCAGAGAATCCCTGTGTTTTAGCAGGGGAGTTGTGGATATTACTTTGCTGGTCTACAATAGCTCTTTGAACACTGGGTGAGCTATCTGACACTGATGCCAATTCTCTTGTGTCATGGGAGCTTGACTTTGAGCCATGAATGTTAACAGAGGCATCAGGGATCCCAGACTGTGTGTTTGGTTGCTCACTGTAGGAAGATTCCTGGGTATCATAATCTTGATTATTAGAAAAGCCAGTATCAAAATGGAAGTCAGGGGCTGACGTCTCTGAACCACTCAGTGAAAAACTGACATCAGACTGAACACCAGAAGAGGGTACTACAGCCTGCACTGAAGAATCACTTGTTCCAACCTGGAATTCGCTTGGTGGCAAGTGACTTTCTGGCGCAGGAAGATTGCCAGTAGATGAAGAAATAGGTGGGAATGCAGGTTTTGTTACTACCGGGGAAGTAGACAAGAATGTGGTGGAGTCATCAGTATGATAATCATAATCAAACTGGGATGCAGATGATGAAGCTGGTATGTCACCTAATATTGGTGCTTGAGTGCTAGAGAAGAAACTGTTAGTGGCAGCTTGATATGCATTTGATGATCCAGTGTTTGAACTAGAACTACCAGTGCTTGCTGCAGATCGTTCGGTGGCACTTGCAAAATCATTTGTGTTGGATGGAAAGCCGACAGACCCTTGGGTTTCTGAAGCAGAGTTAGAAGTGCCAAAAGTAGAAGAAGCTTGAGTGGTGTCTCGGAATCCAAATGAAGTTTCCTGGTTTCCGGCATCAGAGGCATCAGTGTTCAACAGAAATTCAGGACTCTGGGTCTTAATTTTTTGCTGAAAATTCAAGAAGTCTGTAGTAGTTGCACCTGAATCTTCATTTTCACTTTGGAAATCGAATGAGTGTTGCTGTGGGCCAGTTGATGAAATGTCACCGTCAGCTCTGGACTGGGACTGCTGAAGATCAGTCAAGCTGTGTTCGCCATTCTGGTACGTCTGTGATCCAGTTTCAAGTTGAATGGAGGAATCCTGTGTCCCAACAGAGTGATCTAAATAATCAAGATCAATAGGAGTGACAGCAGTAACGGCCTCCTGAGTATCAGGCTGAAAACTCACAGCTATGGGATTGTGTGTGCTTGTCTGGAAATGAAAGGAAGCAAAGCCAAAATCTTTGTGACTTTGCAGGTCTTGAGTATTTGATGCTAATGTATCCTTGCCAGAAAGAAGTCCATGAGTACCAGCTGTTGATATTTTGGGGCCAGGTTGTGTGTTCAATTCTTGTGGTGTTTGGCTTGGAGCAGAATTCACATCCGTGTGAATATGAGAGAATGACTTATGAGTGCTGCCTTCCGGGGCAAAGGTTGTGGACTGGAAGTACACAGTGGAGGCAGCAGTACTTGACCCTGGATTATCAGTGGTAAATTGAACACCAACACTTGGTGGAGTAACCGTACTTCGGTTAGGAGTGGTGACAATGATTGATGGAGAATCTTGTGTGTTTACCGGAGACCCAGAGCCATGAGGTCTGATACCGGCAGAAGTACCAGCAGTGGACTGGGACCCTTGACTTCCTTGCTCCTGTGAGAAAGATCCTTGGCTGTCGGCAGGAGAGAGCTGAGTGCTGAACGGCGCTCCCTCGTTTCCGGCAGAAGACGCGTGAGCGCCGGGGGTGGGCACCTGACCCCCGGCGAAGAGCGAGTGGAAGTCAAAGGAGGGCGCTTGGCCTCCGGCTTGGAAATTGAAGGGGAATTTGTTTCCGCTGTTCCCGAAGAAAGCAGCCCCGCTATTGGAATTATCTCCAGAGAAAAACCTGAAACAAAAATATAAATAACCATGTTTTTTATGTTAATCATTATTTTATAAATGAATTTCAACAGTGACCCT
>NC_091570.1:10252895-10255395 GCF_042767895.1 Penaeus vannamei
TTCCGTCTCTGTTTCTCTATATCTCAGGCATATCGGCTTCTCCCCTCTACATCTGATACATATCGACTACACTCCTCTATATCTTAGACATATCGGCTACACTCCTCTATATCTTGGACATATCGGCTACTCCTCTCTATATCTCATACATATCGGCTACACTCCTCTATATCTTGGACATATCGGCTACACTCCTCTATATCTTAGATATATCGGCTACACTCCTCTACATCTCGGACATATCGCAGACTCCCTATCTACTTTTCTGATGACGGAGAGTCTATTGGCCTTTTTGTTAAAGTTGCGGGAGGCCAGACCCCATGAACATTCATTATACAATGCATATACACATAAATAAATGCATATCTATGTGTGTGTGTGTATGTGTGATAGCTAGATAAATATGCATTGATTTCTGTGTATATGGATGTCTGTGTATCCGAATGCTCATCTGATCGGACCTCCCACAATTTTAACGAACTGGCCGTATAACACAGCTCCACAGAATCAGAAGTGTCATCTTAGAGCCTGCAAGTCACCCACCCTTGTAATGCCACCGTGTCCTTTGGCAACTGTAGGTACAGTAATCCAGGAATATTCTCGAGTGATCATAAGTGGAAAATTCAACACGAGAGATTTTTCATTTATCCCTCCTCTCGCTGGGTAGACGAGTACATAGACAAGTGCAAAAGATTTTTTTTTCTCTCGGTCTCTCCTCCTTGTTTATATTTATATATCCTTATTATTCTGTGTAGGTTTGTTTATTGATTCATGTTTTATTCGTTCTTATTTGTATATGTTTATTTATACCAGGGTCGCTACAATGTCATCGAACATGGAGCCAATTGCATAGCTTTAAATGTATATCATTTTGTCCTTATATGTCTGTGCGGATGTGGGAAGTGAGATTGCACATAACAATACACTGAGGTACATATCTGCTTATGTTTGATCAAGAGTGTGTTTGTATTTTATGTAAGTGTGCGTATGATTTTATATGTTTGTGTGTGTACTGATGTGCAGGTGAATGTGTTTAATGCGCTTCTTTTCGTCTATTAAATGCATTGGTTTGTTTATGTATGTACCTGCGGGTGTGTGTGTGTGTGCGTGCGTGTGTGTGTGTGTGTGTGTGTGTGTGTGTGTGTGTGTGTGTGTGTGTGTGTGTGTGTGTGTTTGTGTGTGTGTGTGTGTGTTTAGGATTATATATCCTTAACTACCGATCATCCTTTCCTTATTCAGATAAACCTTCAGATAATGAATGTCACAGAATACCCCTTTTTCGCCCTTTTCAGCTCAACAATTTCTTACAAATATCTGCCCAGTCACATTCCCTGGAACTGGGTAGACGTGAAGCTTCCTGGTCCCAATATCTTTCCTTGGTGAAAGAAAGGTCCGGGAGGTGAGTCATTCTCCTAAAAAATAATAATAGATAAATGAAATAGATAAAGAATAAAAATAGATAAATAAAAGACCAAAAATAAATAAATAAAAGAACAAAATTAATCAAATAAATAGACCTAAGTTGACCTGAAAATAGACAACCTGATTTAAAAATATATGGTGGTTATAAGCTTTATTTTATAATAGCGAAAGAAAAGGATTTTTTTTTTATCCATCACACCGGTGCCCCTTCTTGTTTCACAACCGTAATCCTTTACAATCGATTTATAAATTAATTTCACCTTCAATCATTAGTCATAATCTTCCTTCATAATCTAATGTTTGAATCAATTTCATTTAAATATTTCTTCTCCTACTTCCGTTCTGAAAATTATTTCATTTTCGGTGACTCCTCAGACATTTCCTCTGTCCTTGGCTAAATTTATCTATGTGCCTTGCTTCACTAGTACAAGTTTCATACAAAGGAGAGAGGAAAAAAATAGATTGCGACATCCTCCTATGGAACAGACTTGTACCGGTTCCAAGAATGTATGACGTCAGCGCTACTCTCCTTTGCATGTTTCATCAACTCGGGAACACGCGCGCACACAGGAACAGACGCATATGCTGAACAGAAACACACACATACACCCATGCGTATGTATAGACACACACATCCAAACACAAACCTACCCACCCATCCAAACACCTAAACACATTCACACACACACCAAAATACACGCATACTCACCCATCCACACACCTATACACACACACACACACACAGGTGATTCCCGCCCACCCTCGATACACCTAATTCCCCCCTTCCCCAAACACGCCCCTCTAAAACACACACACACATACACACGCGACCTCCCCCCTCCCCCCCGCCTCATCCACCCCAACACACGCACACCCAACCGGAAGAACACGCACGAATATGGCTTTTAACCCCTTGGTCTTATAGTAGGATATTCTTCGCAAGGTCGCACGCCCTCGCTCCGTGTTAGCCAAGACACAGGCAAGGCGCAGTCCTGCCGGGTTGCATAATGAGTGAGAGGAGTAGCACGGTACCGTTGTTAAGGGTAAGAGACGCGGTACGGAGAATGACAGAATTGGA
>NC_091570.1:10257895-10260395 GCF_042767895.1 Penaeus vannamei
AGCGTGGAAGATTTTTTACCGTTGATTCTTGCCTTCAGGTTATGGTTTTATCTTTTTGTTCACTATGAATATCTAATGTATTTTGTTGAGAGGATGTATGTGCCGCCATATGAATGTTTGAATAAAGACATAGAAATAGATTAGTCGTGTCATGAATAAGTGTGTGATATTGATTTTTTCTAATTTGTATAGCTCATTTGGTCCAAGAACATTATTGAGCATTTCTATACAATCCAGGGTTGTTGTGCTTAGCCAGGCGGGGGGAGGGGGGAGGGGGAAGGCGTTGATAATTTCCTGGAGACGGAAACCCTAGAGAAAGATTTTATCCAGTCATATTTGCAATTCTCTTAATAAGAGTGTGGGATATTATTCTGAAGTTTGGGTAATTTGAAAAGCATCACCTTTACTAGCTTTAGGTGTCCATAGTCTACTTTAACTTACGATCTTCTGCCCTTTTTGACCTCTCTTTCCCATCTAATACCTATGGGAGGTTAACGCGTGCTTGACCCGTGTACTCCTCATTGCCCCGCAAGAGGCCGCGGGGGAGAAAACCATTTCCTGGATGGGGCGTGGCATGGCAAGGTTCCCAAGCGGAGGGTTAGCAAAGGGATCGCGTAGCCTTGGGGGAAATGTATCGTACAGTAATTTGCTAGGCGTTCGTCAATGTTTATATTAAGGGTATATTAAGAGCGCGCTTTCAAGGTATAGTGTATTACAATTAGGAAAATAAACGTAAAGATTGTTCAATATTTTGGGGGATTGCGGTGCGTTGGAGGTTTGAGGACGCGGGAGCACGTTCCAGGGAGAGGAATAACAAAATATTATAAATGATTTTTATTCGGCGCAGGTCTTGCCTGACGTTGGCGGTGTGGGCACAAACTTCACAGCCAAGAGCATGTTCACGTGGTGATCCCTTTTCCTGACTGCTCGCGATGTTTTTCTTGTTAACTATTCCATGTTTTTGAGTGGTGTTTTGGTGGTTACAACCCTTTAACAATCTATTTGACTCCATGTTGATGTAGTTTGTGTTCTTGTCTATATCCTTTCCTTATTTATCTTGCAATATATGTAATCAAACCAAGATGGCAAAACCTCGATAAGGGAATTCTACAAAAGGGATAGTTTTTTAGAATCATATTCCTTGTTCTTTACTGATATTTAGTCCATCCAGCAGTCGGAAATAAGCGGGACAGGGGAAAACGCGTCGACAAGGTGCTTCACGGAGCGGTCTACCATTTCTTATTTGCTGCTGGCTTGCAGACCCACACGTTGCTGTTGTTGCAGGTGTCGAAGCAGCACTTTTCTGTAGGGCCGCAGGACCCGTCGTTCTGGCAGGACTTGCCGTAGGAGGGGGACCCTGAGCACTGGCCGATTGTGGGGCAGAAGCCGGCGTGCACGGGACCTGCTCCTGCTGAGTCCGGAAAACATTAGATAGCTCATTTTAGATAGCCAGTTAGAAAATAAATACAGATAACCAGTTTGATTAACAATTTAGATAATGAATTAGAAACTGTTTAAATCATGAATTATATAAACATAAATTCCCCGTTTCGTCTCTTTTTGCTCTTTTTCTTGTTGGCTGTCACTTCTCTCTCTTAGATAATTATTAGATAAATTAGATAACCAATTTTCAATTTAGTAGTTAGATAACATATTAACCAATTTTCAATTTAGATAATCAGGTAGATAGAGAAGATAATCAATTTAGATAATTAATTAGATTTAGATGCTCAGTTCAGATGATCCTGCAGCGATTCCACAAACCCCATTAGCACGTCGACAGGTAAGTTTAAATAATAATCAGTATGTTGTATGAAAAATATATCTACGTCGTTTATTCTGCAGGTCCCTTATTTTTAGATAAAAGGACTATTTTCTTTGTATAAAGTTTATTTATCTAATTGTGCATTACCTAAAACTGAAAATGTTGAAGATAAATAGGCCTACACACATCTTAAATTTCCTCTATATTACTATTTTTGTCTGTATATGCGCATTTATATCTATATGAAGTTGACTGTTGACAACTGGTCTACAGATACAGATATACAGGTGTGTGTGGGTGTGTGTGCAAATGTGTGTCTGTGTATTTAAATATATATATATACACATATATATACAAATATATACATACATATATATATTAATATATATATATATATATTATATATGTATATATATATATATATATATATATATATATATATATATTATATATGTATATATATATATATATATATATATATATATATATATATATATATATATATAAACACATTTATCTATCTATATATTTACCTGTCTATTTATATGGCTGTATCTATATGTATGTCTCTAATCATATATCTAAATATATGTATCTGCAACCTGTCTCTGTACTCCGGATATCATTAACGAATGTACAACTTACCTGTGGAAGCGCCTGTGAAGCTGTTGCTGGTGGCTGCTCCTCCATGTCCTGCTGCTACACCAACAGCTCCTCTATGTCCTGCTCCTCCAG
>NC_091570.1:10284900-10289900 GCF_042767895.1 Penaeus vannamei
TTCCACTTTCGGTTCTTCTAGTTCTCGCCCAGGTTCACCTGGGTCTGGTTCTAGTTTCGGTTCTCATGGTTCTCGCCCAGGTTCACCTGGGTCTGGTTCTACTTTCGGTTCTCATGGTTCTCGCCCAGGTTCACCTGGGTCTGGTTCTAGTTTCGGTTCTCATGGTTCTCGCCCAGGTTCACCTGGGTCTGGTTCTACGTTCGGTTCTCGCCCAGCTTCTGGCTCTAGTTCTACTGGCAGTGGTTCTGGTGCTTCTGGATATGGGTATGGCTCAAAGCCAGGTTCGCCTGGATCTGGTTCTACAATAGGTGCTACTGGTTCTCGCCCTGGTTCACCTGGGTCTGGTTCTACTTTTGGCGCTTCTGGTTCCCGCCCAGGTTCATCTGGATCTTCTTCCACTTTCGGTTCTTCTGGTTCTCGCCCAGGTTCACCTGGGTCTGGTTCTAGTTTAGGTTCTGGTTCTACTTTCGGTTCTCATGGTTCTCGCCCAGGTTCACCTGGGTCTGGTTCTAGTTTCGGTTCTCATGGTTCTCGCCCAGGTTCACCTGGGTCTGGTTCTAGTTTCGGTTCTCATGGTTCTCGCCCAGGTTCACCTGGGTCTGGTTCTACGTTCGGTTCTCGCCCAGCTTCTGGCTCTAGTTCTACTGGCAGTGGTTCTGGTGTTTCTGGATATGGGTATGGATCAAAGCCAGGTTCGCCTGGATCTGGTTCTACAATAGGTGCTACTGGTTCTCGCCCTGGTTCACCTGGGTCTGGTTCTACTTTTGGCGCTTCTGGTTCCCGACCAGGTTCATCTGGATCTTCTTCCACTTTCGGTTCTTCTAGTTCTCGCCCAGGTTCACCTGGGTCTGGTTCTAGTTTCGGTTCTCATGGTTCTCGCCCAGGTTCACCTGGGTCTGGTTCTACTTTCGGTTCTCATGGTTCTCGCCCAGGTTCACCTGGGTCTGGTTCTAGTTTCGGTTCTCATGGTTCTCGCCCAGGTTCACCTGGGTCTGGTTCTACGTTCGGTTCTCGCCCAGCTTCTGGCTCTAGTTCTACTGGCAGTGGTTCTGGTGCTTCTGGATATGGGTATGGCTCAAAGCCAGGTTCGCCTGGATCTGGTTCTACAATAGGTGCTACTGGTTCTCGCCCTGGTTCACCTGGGTCTGGTTCTACTTTTGGCGCTTCTGGTTCCCGCCCAGGTTCATCTGGATCTTCTTCCACTTTCGGTTCTTCTGGTTCTCGCCCAGGTTCACCTGGGTCTGGTTCTAGTTTAGGTTCTGGTTCTACTTTCGGTTCTCATGGTTCTCGCCCAGGTTCACCTGGGTCTGGTTCTAGTTTCGGTTCTCATGGTTCTCGCCCAGGTTCACCTGGGTCTGGTTCTAGTTTCGGTTCTCATGGTTCTCGCCCAGGTTCACCTGGGTCTGGTTCTAGTTTCGGTTCTCATGGTTCTCGCCCAGGTTCACCTGGGTCTGGTTCTAGTTTCGGTTCTCATGGTTCTCGCCCAGGTTCACCTGGGTCTGGTTCTACTTTCGGTTCTCGCCCAGCTGGATCTGGTTCCACTCTTGGTGCTCCTGGTTCACCTGGATCTGGTTCCACTCTTGGTGCTCCTGGTTCACCTGGATCTGGTTCTACTTTAGGTGCTCCTGGTTCTCCTCCAGGTTCATCTGGATCTGGTTCTACTTTTGGTGCTCCTGGTTCACCTGGATCTGGTTCTACTCTTGGTGCTCCTGGTTCACCTGGATCTGGTTCTACTTTAGGTGCTCCTGGTTCTCCCCCAGGTTCACCTGGATCTGGTTCTACTTTCGGTTCTCATGGTTCTCGCCCAGGTTCATCTGGATCTTCTTCCACTTTTGGCGCTCCTGGTTCACCTGGGTCTGGTTCTACGTTCAGTTCTGGTTCTCGCCCAGGTTCATCTGGGTCTGGTTCTAGTTTCGGTTCCCTTGGTTCTCGCCCAGCTTCTCCTGGTTCTAGTTCTACTGGCAGTGGTTCTGGTGCTTCTGGATATGGGTATGGCTCAAAGCCAGGTTCGCCTGGATCTGGTTCTACAATAGGTGCTACTGGTTCTCGCCCTGGTTCACCTGGGTCTGGTTCTACTTTTGGCGCTTCTGGTTCCCGCCCAGGTTCATCTGGATCTTCTTCCACTTTCGGTTCTTCTGGTTCTCGCCCAGGTTCACCTGGGTCTGGTTCTAGTTTAGGTTCTGGTTCTACTTTCGGTTCTCATGGTTCTCGCCCAGGTTCACCTGGGTCTGGTTCTAGTTTCGGTTCTCATGGTTCTCGCCCAGGTTCACCTGGGTCTGGTTCTAGTTTCGGTTCTCATGGTTCTCGCCCAGGTTCACCTGGGTCTGGTTCTACGTTCGGTTCTCGCCCAGCTTCTGGCTCTAGTTCTACTGGCAGTGGTTCTGGTGCTTCTGGATATGGGTATGGCTCAAAGCCAGGTTCGCCTGGATCTGGTTCTACTTTAGGTGCTCTTGGTTCTCCCCCAGGTTCACCTGGATCTGGTTCTACTTTAGGTGCTCTTGGTTCTCCCCCAGGTTCACCTGGATCTGGTTCTACTTTAGGTGCTCTTGGTTCTCCCCCAGGTTCATCTGGATCTGGTTCTACTTTTGGTGCTCCTGGTTCACATGGGTCTGGTTCCACTCTTGGTGCTCCTGGTTCACCTGGATCTGGTTCTACTTTAGGTGCTCCTGGTTCTCCCCCAGGTTCATCTGGATCTGGTTCTACTTTTGGTGCTCCTGGTTCACATGGGTCTGGTTCCACTCTTAGTGCTCCTGGTTCACCTGGATCTGGTTCTACTCTTGGTTCTCCTGGTTCACCTGGATCTGGTTCTACTTTAGGTGCTCCTGGTTCTCCCCCAGGTTCACCTGGATCTGGTTCTACTTTCGGTTCTCGCCCAGGTTCATCTGGGTCTTCTTCCACTTTTGGCGCTCCTGGTTCACCTGGGTCTGGTTCTACTTTTGGCGCTTCTGGTTCTCGCCCTGGTTCACCTGGTTCTGGAGGAATTAAAGGAACTGGTTCTGGGTCTAGGATCCCTGGTTCCTCCAGTGGCAGCGTCACCCTTGATGTTATAGAAAGCTCCTTCAATAAACCTGGGTTTGGAGCTCACCGCACTGGCTTTTCCGCGCCCTCTTCCTTCGCTCCTTCTTCAGAGTCTGGATCTCCGCGTCGTGGAAGTCCTTCTAAAGTAGGCACTAGTGGCACTGGCTCTGGTCCTGGTTCAACTGCATCGGGATCTTTCGGTAGTTCTCGTCCAGGTGCATTTGGCCCCGGCTCTTCAAGTCTTAGTGGTTCTCGCTCAGATTCTTCAAGACCTGGTTCAAGCAGCACTTCGTCATCAACGTTCGGCCAACCGTCAGGCTCTGGTAAGAATAATTTCGTTTTTTGATTGTTCATAAAATGTTTTTGACTATTTACACATTGTATTCTTATTCATAACTGTCTGTAGTTAATAGCTATTTTTTTTTTTTTTTTTTCAAATCTTCAGACTTCCTTTCTGTGAAATCCATGTCTTAAAAAAGCATGAGTATTTACTGGAGGCAAGCAGTTGTAGAATATACTTTTACTAATATCGTTCAGGAAAAATAGCATGATCCTGTGCGAAAATCATTCAACAACACGTATGCACTTCTGGCAATAAACAAAAAGCAAAAAAATATAGCATGTTGGTCAATGAATCTGGAATCATTTTATCTTCCCGCAGTATGAATATTTCTAAATCTATTTGGTTTCATAATAGTTATTCATAGAAAAATAACACGAATTTTCCTTCTAGCGTATTGTTTCCATGTATAAAATAATAATATATCATGGATAATCAAAGGAATGAGTATAGAGCTGTTGACGTTTTCAATTTGCCTTTAAATCTGGTCCAACCCATAGAAATGCACTTAAACAGACCAATTCTCAACAGCTACCCTGTCCTCCGGGAGTCTCCAGTCTTATCTCCCTCCCAAGCGGTCTGCTGGCAATTAAAGGTAATAAGATAATTCTCCCTAGTGTATTTTATATGAAAAATACTTGATATAAAATATAAAATTAGGAATGAAACTGAGAGATTTAGATTGCTTAATAGGATTTCCAATTTTGATTATGATAGATAAAATATATATATATATATATATATATATATATATATATATATATATATATATATATATATATATATATTGTGACGGTAGAAATATGCACAGACCGTGACACCTTTAGATATCAATTAAGCCAGCAGAAGAAAAAAAAATATGCGTCTGATGTTTTCAAAGAATATCGAAAAATTGTATAATGTCTCTAGAAGGTAATATATGTAGTTGATACGGTTTCCAATTTACTGGCCAACGTGTCCAACACAATAGATGTGGGATACCTATATCACAACTTGGCATGGGGGTCTATAATCTTTTAACACGTCTACATTCATCCATGTCTATTTTATGGTATACCTACTGCCAGGAACCTCATGTTCGCTTATTTCCCTAGAGCTTATACTATTCTACTCATCTATTTCCAGTGTTAATTTTCTTTTAATACTTCTCAGTGCTAAACTCTACCGCAATCACACTTTCTGCCCATTTCACAGTTTTGTGATGAAAACACGCTGACCAATAAGTTGTCACACATGTTGAACACATTTGCATGCATACTCATACTCATACCAACTTTACATCCACTCCGCCTACAGTGCATGCGGGATACTGCCCCGCCGAGACCAAGCAGTGTCCGACGGGAAATCCCCCCAAACAGTGCATTAACGATGACTCCTGCGGCGCGACCGAGAAGTGCTGTTTCGACACCTGTTACCACCACCCCGATCATCACTGGGTGTGCAAGCCAGCTATCGAGTGGTAGATTATGTAACTGACCCATATGTGTGGCATTAGATTAAAGATAAATTGCGCTTTTCCAAAATGAAGAGACTATGCATGGAAAGTGTAACATTGATTGGGCTTCATGGTGTGCCAAATAATTATAAATTATTTTGATACATTTTACATGAAACATTTCCAAAGTCCATTTTTGTATCGGTA
>NC_091570.1:10324664-10327164 GCF_042767895.1 Penaeus vannamei
CACAAACAAGTAAATGAAAATATATCTATGTATTTATCTATTTACATATATTCGATTATTTCTTGTGTGTGTGTAATATATCTATGTATGCATAAATATATGCATGTGTGTGTGTGTGTATGTGTGTGTGTGTGTGTGTGTGTGTGTGTGTGTGTGTATATGTAAACACACACACACACATACACACACACACACACACACACACACACACACACACATACATATATATATATATATATATATATATATATATATATATATATATATATATATATATATATATATATATATATTCATATATATATATATATATATATATATATATATATATATATATATATATATATATATGCAAATATATGCGTGTGTGTGTATGCGTGTGTGTGTGTGTGTGTGTAAATATATATATATATATATATATATATATATATATATATATATATATATATATATATATATATATATATATATATATATATATATATATATATACATATATACATATATACATATATACATATATACTTATATATATATATATATATATATATATATATATATATATATATATATATATATATGTATATGTGTGTGTGTGTGTGTGTGTGTGTTTGTGTGTGTGTGTGTGTGTGTGTGTGTGTGTGTGTGTACATACATACATACATATATATATGTATATATATGTTTATCACTATTACTCTTATCATTATTATCATCACGATTATTATCATCTTCATGACTATCATTTGTATCATTATCATTACTATTACTCTTATCCTATTTATCATTATCGCTATCATTATTATTATCATTATCATTATTATGATTATTGTTGTTATCATCATTTTCATCATCAACATTACCATCGGTTTTATTATCCATTTTTCATTATTATTATCATCAGTATTATCATCATCATTATTATCATAACCATTATTATTATAATTATCATCATTATTATTATCATCATCATCATTATTGTTGCTCTTGCTGTCGTTATTGTTGTTCCTAATAACATTATCCTAATTATTATTATTACTATCATCATTTATATTATTGTCATTATTATTGTTATTATCATTAATAGTTATTATAATGAATATCATTATTATCATTATCGTTAATACAATTATTATCATGATTATTATTGTTATTATTATTATAGATATTGTTATTAATGTAACTTTTATTATTATCATTATTAGCATTATTATAGTCATTACTATAAGCGTTTTCATTATCATTAGTAGTAGTAGTATAATCACATTATCAATATCGCCATTATCATTTTATCAGCTGTGACCCTTCATTGTAAATCTGTTTAACGGAATTCTAATATATATTGTTTTCCTAAATTTACATATTTTTACATCAAAATATCTATTTAAAAACTTTTAAATGTTATGCTCATATCTACTTTAAAAAGAGAGTGAATGGCATGCTAATGTATTACATTTATTCCTGTTGTATTTGTAAAGATTTAGTGATTATTGTATATTGTGTGCGTGTGTTTATACGTGTGTATTTGCGTGTATATACGTACATACTTCCATATATATTGATGCACCAATCAGAGACAATGATAATGATAAATAGACGCTTGGGAAGGGTCTGTTACCATTTCAGGGCAGGTTTGCACACATGCAATTGAATGCAGTTGTCGAAGCAACATTTGTCTAGCGAGTTGCAAGAGCCATCGTTGCTGCAAGTCTTGGGTAGATGGCGCGCGTCGGGGCACTGTGGGCGAACGGGCGGACACTTTCCCGGATGCACTGGAGAGAGTCAAGTTTTGCTTTAGAGTAGGTGATGATATATGTCACGAAAGGTTTCTGGTTCATTATTTGCACATTATCCCCATCCTAACTTCTCTCAGAGTGGACTTACCTTCCACGTTACTCGTTCCCTGGCCGGAGTTCTCGCAGCAGTACAGTTGGTTGGAGGAGTTCTTGCACCAGTACCTGCAGGAGGAGGCCCCCGATGAAGATCCTCCAGCAACGAGGTTTGCGTGTGATCCGTAACCAAAGCTTCCTGAAGTCGACCCTCCAGAGCCAAAGCCTCCTGACGCAGATCCTCCAGAACCAAAGCCTCCTGACGCAGATCCTCCAGAACCAAAGCCTCCTGACGCAGATCCTCCAGAACCAAAGCCTCCTGACGCAGATCCTCCAGACCCGAAATTTCCAGACCCCGAACCTCCATTTCCGAAGCTTCCTGAAGAGGACCCTCCTGACCCGGAATTTCCAAATCCATGCCCCCCAGATACATAGTTTCCTGAAGTAGATCCTCCTGTGCCGAAACCTCCTGAAGCGTGGCCGCCAGAAGTCCCAGACCCAGAACCACTAGACCCGAAGCTACCAGTTCCAGACCCTCCAGAACCAAAGTTTCCAGACCCGAAGTTTCCCGAACCATGGCCCCCAGAGCCAAAGTTTCCACCCGACCCGGATCCCCCAGCACCGAACCCTCCGGACCCGAATCCTCCGGAACCAGATCCTCCAGATCCGAA
>NC_091570.1:10339664-10342164 GCF_042767895.1 Penaeus vannamei
ATGTACCTTACAATTACGGTTCTAATGACTCGGAACTGCTTCGAAAAAATCAAGTTAGAAGGAAATGCGTATATTCATGATTTGCACTAACGACAGACTCACCTGCAACTAAGTTACTGCTCTGGCCGGTGTTTCCGCAGCAGTAGTATTGATTGAGCGGCGTCCGGCACCAGTACCTGCAGGAGCTGCTGCCTCCTCCGTATCCTCCCGAAAGGCCTCCGAAGCCCCCAGAGCCGAAACCTGCGTTGCCGAAGCCTCCGCCACCGAAGCCGCCAGACACTAAGCCGCCGCCGAAACTTCAACGTGTTTTAAAAATGGAATTGCACTTAGTGAAATCATGGGTCATCAGGCACTGGTCAAGAGGATTATTATAAGTGCAATATCAAGTTCACTATCAAGTCGTCCTGATCGTCTAAAAGGGTAACTGAACGACGCCACAAACCTGCCCGAGGATCCTCCTGAGTACCCAAACCCTCGGTTGTTGGTGATCCTCGTCTGCCCCGCCGACAGACTCACGAGGGCGCACAATACCAAGCCCGCATGCACTGTGGGATAAAAATGAATAATAGTTTCTGACTGACGTTGGGCGTGATTCTGCATCAAGGAATACTTACTCACGTATATGGATGCCGGAGACAAACACTACACAAATTAGTTCTATTTTCCAAAGAACCTTTCTGTTTGTAATGTTTTTTTCGCCATTTTATTACCACCATAGAATACCTTGCCTTTTATGTGTATTCATTTAATGTGCCACATTAACCATCTTCTAACACACGAGGACTCTTTTCTATTAGACAGTTGGTAATATTCATAATCAATATTCATATGCTAAAACAACGCATGAGATACTCACTTTTCAGCAAGCGCTTCTGCCGGGGGAAAAATGTAAGAATTTCTTCAGGGAATTCTTTAGACGGCTTCTGTTTCCCTTCCCGCGATCCTTTTCATTTTATACCTTTCCAGGAGAGGACACGCCCCTCCTTCCTCCTGCCGCAGGAACTTCACGCCGCCTTCCGATGTACCTGAATCACCTTCGAACGACCTACAAAACCGCAGAATTCCATCAAAGGGATTCTACATAATGGTGTAGATATGTGATCGTTTGTGTCAATGAGCCGTTAGTGTTTCGAAGTTCCGTGAGGTCTTGTTCGCTGGCTGATATGGACGTCTTGCGTGACCATCTCTAGCTAATGACCGATATTAGGGATGGTGATTGGAATAAACAGTGACTGAACACGTTAATTAAGAAATGGAAGCAGTTCAGAGACATCTTGTTTTTCTTTCTTTCCTTCTTTCTTTCTTTTATGGACCTCTATGGATAAATGGATAAATTAAATGGTGGTGAAAGCTGCGGAATAAAAGTTTTCTTTTGCTTTTTTTAAATTGGTCTTTTAAGTGTGACGTTCATCCTGTTCTTTCTCTCTATATCATCATCGTCATCATCATCATCATCATTATCACCATCATTGTCATCATCATTATCATAATCATCGTCATCATTAAGAAATGGAAGTAGTTCAGAGACATTTTTAAAGGGTGCTGGACACTAAAGGAAGTGAAGAAGCTACTCATTTTTCGTGGTGGATGACGATCGCGAAAGAAATAATGGACTTTTCGGACCGACATACCATTCCGTACAAGGAGTTCAACCACCAAATGTGTCACCCTCCATCGCGCAAGACACTTGATCTTCCGTTCACCCTCGTATGGACGTATCCGACCAATCGTGAAAGTTGCAGGTCATGTCCTGTGCCTCTCGATATTCTGTAGGGGTGTTTCTGTAGCCAGGTTTTCATTTCAACGAGAGCATTTTTTCTCTGTAAAAATGTATACGCTGTATCAAAATAGTGTGTAAATTTGTAATTTTCAGTCATAGAAGTCGTTTCTCTTATGTTTTATCATTGGTTTAGTCGGGATGGTGTTTTCTATACAGTGGCTAGTGATGGAAGTTTTGATCATGGCCGTTTTGCTGTCGAGTTTCTTATCATACCTTTGTCTTTACTTAGAAATCCTTTACCTACTCGGTTACGTACTCGCTAACCATAACCCTTCTGTCACTCATATTCCAGTTGTAAAGACGAAAAGGGTGTTTACCTCTGACGTCACAACTCGCACCAGTCCGAATCTTTTCCAGGAGGAGGCTTCAGATATCCAGGAACGGAAGCCAAGCGGCATTTTGTTAGTCGACTCAGAAAGACTCAACAGAACACTTTTGAACAATTTTATATAGGTCTAAAGCCAGCCAACGCACGCCCTGTGGTGTCTGTCTGTCGCCTGATCGCCGTTGTCAAAATTGCCAACTTTTCAGATATTTTCATAATTTATTTCGTGTTTGTGAAGCTCAGCAGAATAGTCCGCATTCTTGCTGATAGAATGCACTGATGCTGGTTCAATTCTTTATCATCAACCAGGAAGAAATTTGATTATATCATATACATATATATATATGTGTCTGTGCGTGTGTGTTTGTGCGTGTGTGTGTTTACAGAAAGAGTAC
>NC_091570.1:10357164-10364664 GCF_042767895.1 Penaeus vannamei
TCCCTCCCCGAAGCGGACGAGAGGCAAGATGAGGATGATCATGTCAAGGGCGCCGGTTAGTCATGAACAAGTTCCCGCCGTGAGACCTTGGCAACGCAACCTCCCCGCGTCAGGAGTGTATTATCACAACGCTCTTTAACATATTTCGAAGCTTCTCTCTGCTTTTGTTTGTATTTCCTTTCCGGCTGTCGGGTCCTGGTTTTCTGTTAGCCCGTATTCCAGCGGGACTTTCTTTGTCTTTCTCATACTCTCTTTCTTTATCTCTCTCTCTTTCTTTCTCTCTCTCTCTCTTTCTCTTTCTCTTTCTCTCTCTCTCTCTCATACACACACTTCCCCTTCTTTTTTTTCCGTACTATTCCGTGTCCCTATCTTCGGTGTGTATCTTTCCCTTCGCATACGGAGGCAGAGAGGCGGCCGTGCCTTCGTGACCAAAGTTCACATCGCTCCGTGACCCGACGCTGCCCTTGCCTATTCTTCCCCCGATGGCACCTTTGTGCTGCGTCGCTTTCAGGGCTGTGCTGCATAAAGCTTTGCGCCTCGTAAAGGTTGCGAAGCAGATGAAATATATACAATTCCTCGAGGCAGCCACTCTGCCCGTAACGTATGAAGCAATGAATCGACCTGAAAAAAGCCTGGGTGTTCGCGGGCGTCACACCCACTCGGCGACGTCGGGGCAAAAACTGGCCTGGCCGGTGTGCTCGCTGCCGGAACCTTCGGGCGCCGCCGAGAGCCGAGGCAGAAACGGGTCCTTATAGAGCCATACCCAGTTTTTGATTTAGAGGCGATGGCATCACGGCCCGCGAAACTGAAAGTGATTCTACGTATCTGATTCCATGCTTTATCGGCGAGGGAGAGAAGGAAGAGATCCCGTAGCCAAGGGACTGACGTGGCGCCGCCGGAGAGCGTGATAACAGGCGCATCTGAAACGTGGATTACAAAAATGACGGTGAGGATTATCTTCAAGGTATACCGGCCAAGCATCATCATTAGGCTATCGCTAGATGAAATGATAGAGGAGCACGATTGCCCCCCCCCCTGGCCGCCAAGGGAAGCTCATTCAATAACAATTTACCCTTGCTTATCAACCGTGCCTTCCGGACGAGACCGTTAGGAGTTCTCAAACCATTTCCTCGCAGCGACCGACCGAGCTGCGTCTTTCGTCTGTCGATCTCACGACCAGGAAGAGGAAAGGCGAGGGAAATGGCAGTCAGGGCTGATCAACACGGCAGACATGAGAAGGGAATACTGAATCCTATATAACAAGGGTTAAGAACATTGGATTGAACTATATGCATATCGATTCAAAGGCTGGGTTGAAAAGTAACAGGTCTTACGAGAATTTGTAATGGAAAAGCCGCGTTTTGGCAATTTTGTTCACAAATACACACAGAAAACAACCCAACACCCCAGGTAGCCACTAAACGATTCTGCTAATTTCTAGGATGAGCAGAGGAGGGAAATAGGAAGAGGAAGAGGAAAAAGAGAAGAATTATTATCATATAAAGAAACAAGCGATAAGCAAAAAGAGTTGAAGAGTTAAAGGATAATAGATTCGGAGAGAGAAGTGTAGGAGGCAAGTGTCCCGCTAAGGATGTATGGAAAGAAGCGAGGAAGGAAAGGGGAAAGAGAGAAGCAAAGAGACGAAGGGGAGTCGATGGTGACGGAACTAAATAAGACGAACCAGAAGAACCTAAACGCAGAAGGTAAACAAAGATCAATACGACCCAAGTGATGTTTTTGACCGGCTTCGATTACATCTTCGTCAGAAATGCATATATATTTCTGACGAAGATATAATCCCCCCAAACTTACCCCTTTCTTCCCTTTCCCCCTTTCCCCACTAACCCTTCCTCCTTTCTCTCCCTCCCTCCCCCCAGCTTATCCCCCTCCTTCTTTTCCCCCACCAACCCTCCTCCCTCCCTCTTCCTCCCTCCCTACATATATGCATACATATATAATAGACACACGCACACGCACACGCACACACACACACACACACACACACACACACACACACACACACGTATTTCTGACGAAGATAGAATCGAAACTGGTCAAATGCATTTCTTGCACTAAGATATTCATTCTCATTAACATCCTTTTCTATATTTGTCACAGTTCATACGGTTCTAATTACAATGCAGTTAAGTCGTAACCAACCAAACAGGCAGCGGACGGGGGGGGGGGGGAGCGCCGACGCAGGGGGTGACGGAGAAGTGGGGGCGGAGGGAGAGGTGAAGGTAGAAGCGGAGGCGAAGAGAGAGACGGATAATGGGCAAATAGGTGGAGGTACAGAGGGAAGTGGAGGTAGATGTATTGAAGGAAAGAAGGAGAGGAGGTGGTAGATAAAGGTAGATAGATAGATAGAGAGAGGGGGGGAGGGAGGGGTGAAGGGAGAGCTGGAAGGTGGGAGGAGAGGGGGAGAGTGGAGAGACAAGTAGAGGCGAAGGGAGAGGGAAAGATGGAAGGTGGAGGGTCAGGACGGAAAGGTGGAGGCGGAGGGAAGAGTGGGAAGAGAGATGGAACAAAGGGAGAGGTGAAAGCGTAAGAAGAAATGAAGGCGAAGGAGAGAGGGAGGCGATAAAGGCAGAGAGTGGGAGAAAAGGTGGAAACAGAGGGCGGCGGAGGCCTGGGGAGAGGTGCACGGCGGGGGGGGGGGGGCTGAGAGGAAGAGAAGGACGAACGGTGGAAGCGGAGGGAGGGAAGAGGGAAAGATGGAGGCGGATAAAAGCGGAGAGCGGGGAGAGGTGGAGGCGGAGGGAAAGGTGGAAGCGAGGGAGAAGTGCAGGCGGATAGAAGTGGATATCGGGGGGGGGGGGTGGAGGCGGAGGAAGGGAGCAGCCGCAGCAGCGTCACGGCTTGAGCGGCGGAGGCGAGGATGACACGCAAGGAAGGCGGAGGAACAGGAAGTGATTATGCGGCGGCGGTGAAGGCGTCTCTCGGGTCTCGCTGTCTATTTTGGGACTGCGCAAACACACAAAGAAAATGGGGAAGAAACACTTGCTTGCAGAATATCTTAATTCTCGCTTTGTGTTTTGCCTTCTCGTGTTCGTTTGGAGCTGAACCTGCCTTGCAAAAAAAAATATGAAAGAATTCCTCTGGCCAACACGGTTTCATAAATGGAAGTTAGTTTTATGGAAAGCGAAGAAGTAATCATTAAAATAATGGATTCTGTGAGATCAGCTCATCATAAAACTGCATTTTGCAGATGATGCAAAGTATTTAGTATGTTATGAGGTCAGGTTTTCATAATCTGTTACCCGCAAGGAAGACCAAATACTGCCGAGCTCAGTTTTTTTCCCAAAGGCCATTGCCGAGCTTCATAATCTCCGAGAAAAAATTACTCGTTTCTCCCTCTAATTAATAGAGAGTTGAATCATTCGGTGTAAATTCGTTTAACAGAAATATAAACCCTATTTTTTCCCCTTCAAAAAAAATTCAAAGTTGATATTCTGCGCTTTCAGGTTTTCTTGGCTGAAGTTTCATAACCATATTCTTCAGGCTTCAGGAGGACCTGCTGTATATTATGAGCAGGAGTCGTCTGAAGAGCTGAAGAACCTTAGATTTCAAATAATGAGCTGTTAATGTTAGTGTTTTTTCAGCGTGGATGTTATTTCTAGATACAAAGATGATCTCAAATACAGTAAGAATATCCACAGTTATCGAAAGTAAGTCTAAGTTGAGTGATTTTAGCTGGCAAGGCTATGGCGGAAAAGAGTAATTCAGCACGTCAACCGGCAACCTTGAACTTGACCTAAATCTTCAGATCCTCTCACCTGGCAAAGCTTGGGATTCGAGTTATAAAGGGTCGAGTTCATCAGCGCAACCACGGAAAAAGGGGGGGGGAAGGATTCAACTCAGCCACCATAACCACAGCGCTAATATTTTACCACATACTCGCTAATAGTTTCCAAACACATATGAATTTCAGAGACGACAACAACGATAAACTAACAAATGAAAACAGAAATTAAGTACTGACGATGTCCCTTGCCATAGGAATTCAAAATCCTGATATACTCCTGTCATGTCCCTGTCAACAAGTAGTTTTACATGGACTTGCTTGACAAAAGATTCAGAGAGCAGCAAGGTGTTCGACAAGATCATCAGTTGCAAGTGTCATTTCTCGTAATTGCAAAACCTCTTGACCTGAGAAATTGTTGCCAGTTTTGGAGGTTGAAATGACATGCATTTGCAAAGACACGATCTGCCGGAACAATTTAGTTATGAAATTTAGTGGCTGCTGCTGATGGTGAAGGTGAGGATGATGATGATGATGGTGTCGGTGGTCGTGGTGATAATCATGATGACAATGATGATTAATAATGATGATACTGATAACGATAATGATTATAATAATAATAATAATAATAATTATTATTATTATTATTATTATTATTATTATTATAATCAATAATAATAATGATAATAATGATAATAGGAACAACAATAATAATGATAATGGTATACCAGTATGACAATGATGATAATAAAATCAATAATCATATATATATATATATATATATATATATATATATATATATATATATATATATATATATATATATATATATATAGGATGATAACGAGGAGGCATGATAAATAAATGAATAAATAATACATGATAAAGTAATGAATATGATAATGATACTAAAGATGAAAACGTGAACGATTCTATCGATATTATCAAAAACAAAAGCTATAATAATGGTGAAGATAACACTCATAATAACCAACATTATAACAGCAAGGATGATGATGGCAATAAAGATAAAATTAATCATGGCAATGGACATGCATATATAATGTCACCTATAGTAATGATATTGTCACTAATCAAGATACGACAGGCACAATAATGACAGCAGGAACGATAAAGATAATACTAATAACTCCTAATATTTCTTTCGTGCATAAAGTAAATGTGTTCGTAACCCAGCGTGTAAAAATAGGCGATGAGCAACGTTCTGCTTCGACGCAAACCCCCGTCTGAGAACCTCTCCAAGCGTGAAAATTGTCCATCTGCTTCGGATTTTATCTCCCCGTTTGCATTTTTTACCCGAAGAAGTTTACTCAAAATGTTCCTCGGATTCTGAAGAATTTCCAAATATAGGCACCGGCGCTCACGACCTACGACTCGCAGCGGAGGAAAATAATTGCCTGTGTATTTCTCACTTGATAATAATATCCGTCTTTAAAAACAAATCTATATTTTTTGCAGTGCGAAGACAGAAAAAAGGTATTCAAAAAGTATATATCGATAGGATAATAGATTTTATGTGTTTTTTTTTCAAGTGCATATTTTCAGCCTTTTGTTATCAAAGTTTTCATCGTTATTATTCAACACTGATAGTATAATCATCACTCTTACAATTACGAATCATTATTAGCAAAATATTCATATTGCTACTTACCTTCCCCTCCCTCATAACCCTCTTTCATAACTGTTATTATCCAATCTCAACTACACTTGTCGGGCATAATTACCATATCCCAAAATAATTAGAGGTGGTGAGATTGACACATGCACTGCGGTCAAGAGGATTTCAACACTTTGATGATATATCCATTGATTTCCAGTGTTTTGCGATATTGAGAACACATTGTCATTCTATTTTTTCAGTCGTAATTTACTGTTCTGTCACTGCAAATTAAATTCAGAGCTGTGCATTGTTACTTTGATTACTTATCTGTAATAATTACCTTCGCCAGCGCGGTTATGTTTTTGGTCGCGTTGGTTCGTTTGTTCGTTGGTTAGAAGAATAACTCAAGAAGTTATAGACAGATTTTTATGACTTTTTTTTACCAGAGGTGTGCTATAGCCTAACTTAGACCATTAAATTTTGGTGGTGATCCAGATCATGACCAGGATCCAGGAATTCTTGAACGATTGCATCAGTTTCCCCGCCAAGGAGGTTGTGTTTACGGACGTCACCTGTGTACTCGAGGAAGGTGATTTTTAGTGTAATTCTTCAAGTGTGAACATATTTACTGTACCAGTGACCCTATTGTCTTGGCGGAGGTATGCGCTCTCTGAGTCAGGGGCGCAACTACGAGGGGTGTCCGGGGGGTCCGAACTCCTGCCCTTTTTCTCAAAGGGGTGAAAGTACCCTTTTTTTAGGGCACTTTCTTTCTCTTGATCTTGGAATGGCGATGAGACTGTTTATTGTATTTTTGTTTGGTTCAGCGCAAATAATTATTATCATTAAAATTCTTTTCCTTTTTATGTTGCTTTTGAAAGAGCAAGCGAGACTTTCCTCGGCCCCTGACCTACCTACAAGAGGCGGTTTTCACTCTCGATCACAGCGAGTATTCCGAACAGGTGTCGCAGGGGGCTTAATCACAGCTCAATGACGGATCCGGAAGTTGCAATTCGCTTTTTCCCAGGCATTACCATTGTTTCTCTGCTTCCGCCTCTAGCTCTGTATTCATTCTTGCTTCATTGATTTGCTTGCATTTGCTTGTCATCGATGTTTTCTCAGTTCAAGGTCTTATATCTTTTCATTGTTATCATTCACGGATTAGAGAAGACAACAGAGATTACTGTCTAGGATATTTTCGCCCTTAACCGAATGGTTGGTGGTTCGAGACTACCCGAAGGAGCTCGTTTTCCAAAAGGGTTCGTCCTTTGCTGATTTTCGCAATTCTTAATTCATCGTGTATGTTCTTTCGTAAAAGGGTTTGTGGTCCGATACAATTCTGACAGGTATAAATTCCGTTTTAGTTGAGATATTAGTGAAGATTTGTAGGCCTATATATGTTTGTTTTTTCTACTTGAATTTTGGTTCATGTTTAGGTATCATTCAGTATCCAAACTATTTTTACTTGTGATATCGATCAAATCTTCAAGTCATCTGGGGTATGGTAATCAAAAGAATATTAAACAAAAGTAAGAAAGAAAAGAAATGTAATGAAAAGAAAAGAAAAAAAAGTCAGGAATACTACTTAAAGAAAACATTATTTTATCAAATGTATGTTTCAGTATGCAAAATAGTTTGAATATATATATTCACTCCTATCTTTGAACTCGAACACAAGAAAGAACCGGACGCATATACTGTATACCAATTATGAACATTTCGTATAAAAAAAGGAAAACAATAGATGATAAAATCTAAAACATGAACATAAACTCCAATTCATCATATGTAAGTTTTTACTTTGTGATAGACCCTACAAAAATACATAAAGTGACCACACATTTAGTAAATCATAAACTTATATACATATATTGCACATTTTCACTATAGTTCAATTATTATTTTGTATAGCTTGGTAAATATATAGGGTGCATTGGAAATATGAAAATATAACATTTTCATATTATACCTCAGATTGTTATAGTTACCGATAAAATCTTAACCAAAGAAAATTAGAGTAATGAGATATCGGAAAGAAAATGAACTTTCTCATTTGTCAAGTTCTAAGGAAATCATAGATAAGTTATCTTGACGTAAATATACAGGGCAGTACATACAAAGAAGTGGGGGAGGAAGTATT
>NC_091570.1:10374664-10397164 GCF_042767895.1 Penaeus vannamei
TTAAAATCAAGTATACAATATTGCAGATACAGAAATAACACATAAGAAGTATAGTTCAATAGAAGGTGAATTATGCTAAATGCATATCAAGATCAACAAAACAGTCATGAAATTATTTCCTAGTGACAATACAGATATTAATACTATTCTATAAAATAATATAGTATACAGTGCATACTCATATATCATCACATGCAGTTCATAACATAAAAGTTAGATAACTATACATTTTGATCTATTATACAAATGAAAATGCTTTCCTAAAGACAATCTCTAAAGGCAAGATGGAGCACCTTTTATTTTTCCTCTATATACAAAATACTGTAAGGTCTACACCATGAGTACATCGTATTTGTATTGACAACCTGTAAATATGTATTACTACTGCGGCAAACTATTGACCATATAAGATATAACTCATGGCTACCGGCAGACACTCAACACCAAGTATGGCACCAGCTAATCAAAAGCAGTAGCCACAATTTCTTGTGTATAAAGAAAAAACAAACTTAATTTGAAACCAGATTCAGATCACCTTATCAGATCATTGTTGTCAGCTTAGAGAAACCCTAATTAACAAATGCTTTATGAATGTTCTATCTCCAAAATTATTAATAAATAAATGAATAAAACACAACTATATACAGGTCATATTGAAAGGTAAAGGGTAAAAATAAAAAAATTAACATTTCCAAACCAATAAAACAAAACAAAAAATAATAACATTAAACAAATGCATAACTCCATTCACATTTCATTCATAGTATTCAGTAACTGTCATCTCAAAATATCATAGCATTTCTAAGGCTTAACTAAACTAGCCATAATTTCAGCCTAAGTTTGTCTTCGGCAGTGACTAGACGTAAATACAGTTCTTAACAGAATCAGATGGTCTAACATGTATGAATAAATAGCTTCAAGATCTAAGCATCAACTTACAATATCAAAAGCCTCTAATTTTCTATATCACTACTATGTAATATGCAAAAATTAGTCTTCTATTATATATACTTTTATACAGATTCCTTGCAGGTTAAATTTCTATTTCACATATAAAAAAGAGGACAAAGGAAAAAGAACACCTTATCATATACATTCATTCCATTCTAATCCCGAACAGTATTGAGGATCAGCTAGATGCCATTATATTGATAGAGTAAATAGTCACATTAAAGCTAACCAAACCAAAGTTAGCTGACATGATATGTAGACCAGACTTGCATCAATGAAGTCTAAATGATTATTAATAATATTTTCCCCTTCAGATCCATTTTATTGTCTGATTGAAATATTGCTATTTTCAGAGCATGTGCATCAATCACATGTTGGCTCATCTTGATCTCTAATTGACATCTGATCAAAAACAATAAAAAATGTAGTCAGAAGAACATCAGTATTACCAGTCATAATGCTAAATTGTACTTTTGATATATTGATTTTTTAACTTATGTTATTCTAGTCAGAGGCTGATAGTGTTATCTATCTTACCGGACATCTTTTTCCCAGAAAAACATAAAAACCATCCTGATATGCTTTTTCACTTTAAAATAAAATAAAGACAAAGATTTAAGACACAGCCAGTCTACTAAGCAATACAAGCATCTTGTCCATACAGTTAACAATAGGCCATGATAAGAAAAACAATATCATTTCAGTTCCTTTCATAACCTAAGTTATCAAAAGATATTCTATGATGAAATATGTAACCATACACATGCTTCACTTTGTCCAGTTTCATGAAGTTAACTTTATCTGACAAGGTAAGTAATACCTTTTCTCAAGATCAGGTTTTAATTCATTTTGAATTATTCCAACATGGTTATTTTTTTCAAATTAGAACATTAGAATGAGTATGGACAAGACTCCAATGAAAACTCAACAGTTGGTCAGATTTCAACTGTGGAGCAAGAATTAGGATGATTGGGTATGATCATATATAAAATGGAAGCAGAGAAGGCAAGATGTTGACCACAGATGAAAAACAGTAAGATTTGCATTCACAAACACTTTCCTGGGGAGAAACAGAAAGTAATCATGTATTGGTATGATTAAAATACAGATGTGTAAAAAATGTGCATGAGAATGAGAATGTGAAAGATTGAGACTGAATCTGATACTGTAATTCAGTTACTGAGACACACTAAGATTATGAACAAGGGAGAGAAAGAGAGGCAAAGATAGACAAATAGGCTGCAGGTCTATTTTTTGTTATAGAAGGAAAATAAGTTTTTTTTTCTGTATTTGTTGTTGAGTGTACTCACATAAAAGATAATAATATCATCATAGATTATGGATATATGATTTTTTCTTTTACTTAAGTATGCAAGTCTAATTCATTCTTAGAATTTTTATATGAAACTTGATTTAAGCTTATAACAAATAATGGAATTCATGAAATCTTATGTGAACCACAATTTTTTTCTATAATTGAACCCAAATATGCATGCCTAAATAATATACCATATCTGGGATTAAAAACAAATTACACTGTTGAAAATAAAACAGAATTATGTGAGTAATTCCAAATAGAAACCATACCAACACATCAAAATGCGAACACCAGCACTTCTAGGGAAAAGCACAAGAAGATTCAGGAAGATGGTGGAGGATATGGCTGAAGTCGAGGTGGCACGGAATAGTTCTCGTGAAGACTGGGATGCGTATTTTCTATATCACCTATGTATATATTAGTTGGTGTGGTAGGTGTTAAGTCATCACCAGAAGTGTTGAGGGTGAAGCTTGAGGGTGGTGACAGTGGAGTGAGTGGGGTAGAAGTTGACTTGGGAGGTATAGGTGGTGGTGGGGGAGTGCGGTGGTTACGCGGTGAGAGCAACGGAGGGGTGCCAGGGGTGGAGGCAGGAAAGCCGTTACTGAGGCCACCGCCGCTACTGCTGCTTCCATCCACACCATCACCCAGGAGCTGATCAGACCCAAACATGGCAGGCGACGAGCACTGTACAAAGTTATGTTGTGGTGGTAAATAACAATGGAGGGGAAAGGAAAATGTGCATACTGTACTTCAGAATACTATGAATGAATTCCATTTCTGTCACAAACTACATGGCCTGCACTCCAGCAATCTCTATGTACAGTTAATCTAAAAAAACACACTGATTGCAAATAGGCCTCAAGCAACATTTCTGTCACAAATTACATGAAGCTAAAAAAGTATAATTTCTTGTAGCACCATCATACAATGAAAACAGTTATCAGGAGCTTCTTTCCTACATCAACTACATCACTCAGACAAGCTATTGATCTTGTCTCCCATGTTGAAACTGGCAGCACGTACCTTCTTGCCCATCCTCTTGGGGAGCACTGGAGGAGGAGCGTCTTCCTCCCCCCCAAGGCTAACTGAGCGAGTCTGTCTTTCGTTTCCTGCAAAATGATCTATGTAAAGTAACATAAATAGTCTTCTCATTTTACCTTCATGGCATATTTGTGGCAGTTCACAAATATGCCAAAGAAAAAGTTTAAAATATTCAGCAAATCTATATTTTCACTGTCAACCATTTTTAGGAACAAGTATCTCTTTATTTCAATGATGGTTACCAAATAAATTATTATACAAATTCATAATAGACAAAAAAACACAGTGACAATTACTGCAACACCTGTATCTGGTGTAGTCTTTTACAGTCATGGATGAAGACACAAGTTCTTTTGTCCTATTGTCATGTTCTGTTAGAGAAATTATACTTGTCCTATTGTCATGTTCTGTTAGAGAAATTATACTTGTCCTATTGTCATTTTCCACATCATATTAATGTTAATTTGGCTTCACATAATAATTTTCATGTAGCCTCAGATTTGAGATGTGCTTTATCCCTGACTTAACCTCAATTGGATAAATGAAAGCTGTCATCCATGGCACTTATTTATAACAAAAGAGGCCTTCTGACTGACATTAGGAGCATTATTATATATGGAGGTAAACAAATTAATTCTTTAACATTATTCATGAGAGGCTTCTGAGATGAGAACCACAAGGATGATAAGATTCCCATAATGAGGAAGAGAAGTAAAAAGGTTTAAGCTCTCTAAGAGATCCAGAAAAATGACACAGAAAATAGTAAGTAATAATTTTTGGAATGAAGAAAAACAACTTACTATAAATCTCAGATCAGGTGAGTTGCATCTAGATAACTTGTAAAAAATAAGACTTCACTCAATTTGTGAAAAGCTTATATGGCTTTCAGAGGATAAATTCCAGAAGCAATTCAGACTATCTGCCTCCCCAATTACTTAATATGACATATAATGAAAATCAAGTTTGTAGTTCTATAGCCTCATTTGCAGTATTTTCCTGTTTTTCTAGAGAATTGCAAAAAAGGTATCTTGGGCTGATAGTAGAATCTTTATATCATATAAAAGTACATGATAATTTTCTATGATGTGCATTCTATCATTTACACCCACTATATACAGCACTTCTTGATCTTGTTTTCAGTCTCCTATTGCCGCATATATTTGCTACTGAACAGGTAAATGTCTCCACACATCTTTTCAAGAATGATACTCCACCAGACATACATGTAGCAGCTTCTCAGAAAATAACAAAAACTGAATTTGTACAAAAAATTATCTAAAACGAATACTGACACGATCGTACCTCTTGGTGGGAGGGGGGGAAGAGATTCTTGTGATCCATGAGAATCGCTCCATGAAGTGTTGAGTGAGTCATGAGTACCGGAGATTCTAGCTGAATGAGGGCTTGGTGGACGAGAGTGGCGAGACCGTCTGTTTTCATCAGAACTGCTAAAAAAAGAATTTGTTTATAAAAAAGCTCAACATTAATGACAGTTAACTATAGCAGAGAAAAGACAAATAGCAGAGGTTAATGTTGACTAAAATATAAACCTACATAAGAATAATAACATTAACAAGAACCACAACCACAACTGCAACCACAACAATAATAATAACAACTATTATCATAATTATCATTATTATTTTTATTATTTTTATTATTATTATTATTATTATTATTATTATTATTATTATAATCTTTATTATCATTATTATAATCATAATAGTTATAATAATAGCACTTATAAAAATAACTACAATAATAGCTAACCTTTTCTGAGAAGGTACAATCATATAATCATTGTTGAGGGACTTGGAGAGAGACTTCGGGGAGGAGCCTCTGCTATCCGTAATGAAGGCAGATCGGGGCCGTGAGTCGCGCATGCTGGCAACTCCCTCGTCCCATTCCTGATGAAAGTTGAATCAGTGATTTAAATGGGAGAAGGAATGGAAAAAGAAAGACATAAGGGACAGGAATATTTAGATTATATGATACACCCTGCACAACTCCACAATAAAGAGGATTATGTTACCTGAGGCTTGGCATATAACTCATCATCATGAGAAGCTGAGTGGAAATGAGCATATAGTGAAGATGCCTGCGATGATCTCTGCGAGGAGTGGCCGGATGTGGAGGAAGAACTTACACTAACAGCACACTTATCAGATGGCAGTGGTGGCAAAGGGGAGCTGAAACGAGAAGCTCTAAATCAGGAATGTAGAAGAAAATTTTCTGATCATTTATCTATCAATGAGTTCATTTCTAACCATTCTGGCCTCCTGGTAGTGGTACAAACTAAGTTTTCAAAATAATGGGGAACAGTGCTTTTTTTCTATCCACATAGCCATCACATATATGGCTACATGCTGACTCAGGGAACTTCTTGTAGAAATGAATCCCAATCAGTTTCTTACATGACTTCTACGAACCAATATTTTCCAATGTTGTGCCTCCAGACTTGAGTCTCTAATATTCTATCCTTACACAAATTCCAACGACTTATCTCTCTGTGGTTCAGTATAGCAGTATGACATGAACACCTTATCCCAAAGCCCATAAAGCTTAAAGAGGGGTGGATACATGGTGCACATAATTTAAATCATATCCACCCCTCATACTGTGAATACGTCCAGTTGATGGATGTAGAAACAGACAATGCACCAATTAGAAAAAAAATATAAAGAAAGCAATATGGAAGAAAAATAAACTGTAAGTGACTGATTTGAGGTGATTTCACTGATTCTGAATATTTCACATTTCAATCCACAAAATAAAAGTAAGCCAGAACTATGGGTGTGGTTGCCTAATACCACATATGAATATATCAGCTTCAAAGAATACTAGTGATTCTAAGTCTCAAATGAAAATGGTTCATTGAAAATAATTAAAATGTTAGTCTTTCCATTTTTGTCAAAATAACATGTAATCTGAGAATGATGTCTACAAAAATATGTATAAAATACTGCCTTCCATACTTGATAATTGATCCCGTTCTCCTGAACTCTGTAGCAGGGTCAGAGTCTGCCCTCCTGTGGGTTGGAGGAGGCGGGGGAGTTGACTGGAGAGAAGAGGTCGATCGTTGGGACTGGGGTGTTGAGCACATCTTCCGTACTTTTGCTCGTAAACCTTCAAAAACCTGCAAAAAGTTTATTTCAATGATTTACATTCATCTACATAATAAAGAATTGTCTTTTTGTGTTTCTTTTCAGTACCTTAAAACTGTAGCAAATAGCAACACAGCATATTAAAATGTTAAGTATATCAACTTTACTATCAATCCCTAACATTTGGTTAAATGATGAAAGATTTCCCATTGCTACCGAGATCTTAAAAATACTTTCAAAAATAACTAAAATAAAATCAACACATCTATATGAAAGATAACTGTTTTGATACAATACCTCTACTAATCTTCTATGAAGAGGCTGATTAGCAGGCGGTGCAATCTTTCCATGGAGTTCAAGCGCTCCCTCTAAGATCATGGTCTGTAAGGATACTTTGTCTCAGCTAATTCATTTTGACAGGAACAAGAATAATTACATAATTTTCATAAACATAGAAAAGTATGCAAGAGGAGGCTATGGTAATTTCTAAGGTACAACTCAACCTTCTACTGTATATTCCAATTTCTGGATTTGGATAAAATCATATTCAAATTATAGAACTACAGTAGTATCAAATCCAACATATTATATTGCATATATACCTGCATACTACACTGATATAATAGCTAAGTGGCATAAGTGTAAGTGTCAGTGAGTGAGTGAGTGAGTGAGTGAGTGAGTGAGTGAGTGAGTGAGTGAGTGAGTGAGTGAGTGAGTGAGTGAGTGAGTGAGTGAGTGAGTGAGTGAGTGAGTGAGGGGAATAGGGGAATAGGGGAATAGGGGAATAGAGGAATAGAGGAATAGAGGAATAGAGAAATAGAGAAATAGAGAAATAGAGGAATAGAGGAATAGAGGAATAGGGGAATAGGGGAATAGGGGAATAGGGGAATAGGGAATAGGGAATAGGGAATAGGGAAACGGGAACAGGCGAACATGGGAATGGGGGGACAGAGGAACAGGGGAACGGGAAGGCGGGGGGCTGGGGAACTGGGGAACGGGACAGGGGAACGGGAGAACAGGGAAATAGAGGTAGAGGAAGAGGAAGAGAAGACGAGGACGAGGAAGAGGAAGAGGAAGAGGAAGAGAGGGAGGGAGGTAGGGAATGAGAGAGAGGGAGAGAGGGAAAGGAGGAAGGGAGGAAGAAGGGAGGGCAGGAAGGAAGAAGGAAAGGAAGCAGGAAGGGAAGGAGGATGGTGGAAAGGAAGGAGGGAGGGAAAGAGGAAGGAGGGAGGGAAGGAGAAAGGAGAAAGGAGGGAAGAGGGAAGGAGAAAGGAGGGAAGAGGGAAGGAGAAAGGAGGGATGGGGGAAGGAGAAAGGAGGAAGGAGGAAGGAAGGAGGAAGGAAGGAGGAAGGAAGGTGGGAGGGAAGGAGGAAGGAGGGGAGGGAGGGAGAGAGGGAGAGAGAAAGGGAGGGAGAGAGGGAGAGAGAAACGGAGGGAGGGAGGGAGGAAAGAGGGAAGAAAGGAAGGAAGGAAAGAGAGGAGGAAGGAAAGAGAGAAGGAAGGAAACAGGGAAGAAAGTAAAGAGGGAAGAAGGGAAAGAGGAAGGAAGGGGGGAGAGAGAAAAAGTGAGAGAGAGAGAAAAAAAAGACTGAGTGAATGAGTGAATGAGTGAGTGAGTGAGTGAATGACACACTCAGTTAGTTCATGATTATCTCTATGATGACCTACATGTTAAAAGAGAGGTACTACTGAGGCAGAAAGTTCTATATTTTAGTACCAGTATTTTCAATCCTACTCTATTTGCACTGACTGGATTAATTAATTCCTCTCCAGATAATAGTAAGTAGTATGGCTGCCATTCTCCTAAAGACAATCAGTGAGAGGTTGATATTTAGTGCTAGCATCTAGGAAGGTCCTCTCAATGAGTCACAATAACAATAATAAGAATCAATAACCATAATTATTATGATAATAATTATGTTCATCATAATCATAATAATGATGATACTGATAATAACAATAATAATAAAAATAATAATAATAATAATAATAATAATAATAATAATAATAATAATAATAATAATAATAATAATAATAATAATAATAATAATAATAATAATAATAATAATAATAATAATGATAAAGATAATGATAATAGGAGTAATATTAATAATAGTAAAATTAATAGTAATAATAATTGATAATGATAATAATAATAATAACAATAACAATAACAATAACAATAACAATAATAAGAATAATCATCATAATCATAATCATAATCATAATCATAATTATAATTATAGTTATAATTATAATTATAATCATAATCATAATAATAATAATAGTAATAATAGTAATAATAGTAATAATAATATCAATAATATCAATAATATCAATAATATCATTAATAACTATAATGATAATAACTATAATGATAATAACTATAATGATAATAACTATAATGATAATAATAACAATAATAATAATAATAATAATAATAACAATAATAACAATAATAATAACAATAATAATAATAACAATAATAACAATAACAATAATAACGATAACGATGATAATAATAATAACTATAATGATAATAACTATAATGATAATAACTATAATAATAATAATAATAATAATAATAACAATAATAATAATAACAATAATTATAATAACAATAATTATAATAACAATAATTATAATAACAATAATAATAATAACAATAATAATAATAACAATAATAATAATAACAATAATAATAATAACAATAATAATAATAACAATAATAATAACAATAATAATAACAATAACAATAATAACAGTAACAATAATAAGAAAAAGATGAAGAGGAAGAATATTAATAATATTAATAATAACAATAACAATAACAAAATAATAATAACAATAACAATAAAAAAAAAAATATATATATATATATATATATATATATATATATATATATATATATATACATATATATATACATATATATATATATATATTATAATAATAATAACAATAATAATAATAATAATAATGGTAATAATGATGATAACAATAATTATATTAATGACAATGACAACAACAATGATAAAAATAATAATGATAATAATATCAATAGTGATCATAATAACAATGATGATGGTAATAGTAATGGTAATAATAACAATAACAGCAACAACAACAAACAACAAAACAACAACAACAATATTAATAACAATAATAATAATAATAATAATAATAATAATAATAATAATAATAATAATAATAATAATAATAATAATAATAATAATAATAATAATAATAATAATAATAATAATAATAATAGAAATAATAATAATAATAATAATAATAATAATAATAATAATAATAATAATAATAATAATAATAATAATAATAATAATAATAATAATAACAACAATAACAATAATAATAATAATGATAACAACAAAAATAATAATAATAATAATTACAATAATAATAATAATAATAATAATAATAATAATAATAATAATAATAATAATAATAATAATAATAACAATAACAATAATAATAATAACAGTAAAACAATGATAATTACAATAAAACAATGATAATTACAATAAAACAATGATAATTACAATAAAACAATGATAATTACAATAAAACAATAATGATAATATAACAATAATAATAACAATAAAAACGATAATAATAATAATATAATCCCAATAACAATAACGATCATCATAAATTTCTCTCACCTGATCTGATATGAGGACCTTGAGTCTATTAACGTGATCTGCGTACTCAGGATACACAACCAAGTAGTCAGGCCCAAAGAAGGCATCCTGGTACTTTGCAATCCCTCCATTAACAGCTGCATCAATGGTGCCTTGAAGCCTCATTGTGAAGGGCTGAATGTTATCCTATGTGGGGAAAATTGTTTGCTTTGATACTTGATGTTACTAACAGACGTGGGAAGAATCCAGTAGAATTTTGATGAAGATTTCGTATTCTAGTTGCAATAAGATTATAAATGCAGTCACATAAAGTACTGCTGGAATTTCTCAAATTGTAAAAAGAAAAGATATGCATTCTAGATTTGGAGTATATACAGACAATGCACTATTAATCTAAACACAATATCATTTGAATGAAAAGCTTAAGCAGCTAGATATAAAAAAAAAAAAACGTCTGTTACACCATCAAATATATATAATAAAACTAATTATCCATTAAATACTAGATGATCACATATTGCTATTATGTGAATATGATATGAAACTAAACCACATAGATACAGTACAAAGTCTAGTGCAGTGTCAGTAATATCTAGTTGAAAACAAATCCCAATATTTATTACAAACAATTAGACATTATAAACATAAGAAACCAGGGATGTTGGCTACATAAAATGAGATTAACAATCTGTGCAATATTCAAGGCTATAAATCATCAATCTGTGCAATATTCAAGGCTATAAATCATGTGATTAATAATCTGTGCCAAATCTAACAGAAATTACAATATCCATAATCTGAAACAAGTACCTACTATATTGTAAACTGTTAATGATAACCACTCAAACTTGTTAGAAAGTCATAATTACACTGATGAAATATTTACAATACATACATAAGCAGAGGAGTGATCTTAATGGAGAAGACTTCCACATTATCAATAAACAGACTGAGGTAACTGTGATTCCTTTCCATACATACCTGAGGGTTGGCACGATAGTGCTGCATAACTTGGCGAATCTGTTTGTTATTGCGTTCCACAGTTTCACAAGCATACTGAGGTGGACACAACTGTTCTATCCTTTGTTCAACTACTTCAAACCACTTGAGGATACCAGGCAGCTCACATTCAGTTGTGTAGGTAGTTCTCTCGATCCATAAGTTCTGGCATTCATTTGTAAAGATTAGTTATGGTGGAGACTGTTCATGCAAGAACTATACTAAAACTATATTTACTGGCACATAACACTGAACACTAAAAATTATTTTCACTCACATTTAAATTTTGAATTTCTACATCAAAATGTATAAACATGAAAACTATATTTCTCATTACACCCCACACTCTAAAGCTGAAAAATTTCTTCTTCTTACCTTGAACTCATTTTCTTTATCTGCCGGTCCACGGTACGTAGGCCGGTCATACACAAAGTGGCGGACATGGTTCACAGTATAATATTTGAGAATTCTTTCATCAACTTCAATGCCCTCAAACTTGGGATTTGGCTCTGGGACTGCCTTCACCGCACAGATCTGTATGAATCAATTAAACACTGCAGTTTGGGAAACTGACTGTGACCTTGTCTCAGTCTGAGTCTGTATCTGTCTGCCTCTGTCTGTTTGTGTCTGTGTCTATGACTGCATTTTGTATATGCACACCCTTTTGTATATGTGCAGGCGTATGCATATGTATGCACACGCACACGCACACGCACACGCACAAGCACACACACGCACGCACGCAGAGAGCCATATAGATATATATATGTACATGTATCTGGCTTATCTGTGATCCAATACAAAATCTATCAATTAAACGAATAACTTCAATGGATGTTATCACTTGATGTAAAATCCTCAAAGATTATAACAATCTATTTAATAGGAACAAAATGCCCAATTGTAAATGGCATTATCAATCTACTGAAGAGCATTTTTGTAAAGCTGGTGGATGAAGTTGTGAAAGGCATTTGAAATATCACAAAAAAAAAAAAAAAAAAATCAGAGGATTACTTTGAATATCCACTACTTCTAAACTGGGTTATAAGCAACACTCCTGAGGAAAAAAGGAGAAATGATAACACACAGTTCCAGCAAAACAACAGTTCCGACTTTATTATGATCAAAATTTGGAGAATTTTCATAACAGAACTGCTGTAAAATATCTGATTTAGGAAATACTTCAAAATGATAGAAAGCAAAGAATAGCTCTTATGAAAAGTGAAAAATTAGTATTAATTGTGTTATCTTTTTAATACAGGAAAAATATCAAATGTATATACTTCATTTCAACTAATAATATATGTTACATACAGCTGGAAATTTATGCTCTTACATTAATCTCATCTACATTTTATAGGTTGGAGTAGTCCGAAAACAAAAAAAAAGAATATAGAAGAAAAAAATGGCCACCAAAATTGTCAAAAGTTCATTGCCTTTGACCCATTGATGCTGGCAAGGTATGTACACACATATGCCCACTGTGATTTTAAGTCATTCCTTTTGTCTCAACATAGATAGATCCACAAGAGCTAATCATGAAGTACTACCTATCTTGTCTATTCACCCTATGCCTGTATGATTGTCATGATTCTATCCTTTCTTATTTTTTTGCTATCAGTGTTGCTGGTAACATTAGAATAACCATAATGTCAATAACAATAATAACAATAACAGTATTGATATTAATAGCATTAGCAAAAATAATCAGGTGAAGTCACATAAGCCTGCTCATCATTGAGTTCATGGTGTCTGAGTACTTGTGGAGCCATCTGTGTGCAAACAAAATTCATAAAATAAAACTACTGTGCACAGTACATGTACTCATTAGTAATGGGTGAAATATAGGAAGTTTAGAAGTATAAAAATTTTGATTCAGAGTCTGATTGGTTCTACTGCAATCTCACATCTTTATAGAGGTTTAAAGATGTTTTTCTTCAAAACTATTAGGTGATAAAAGATATTTTACCAAAAACTGTTTTACATAGAAATATAAATAACTGCTGATATCATCAGTAATTTTCACCCTTGCAAGCTGCAGGTTACATACATGGACTACTCTACTATATTTTTGCTTGATTTAAACTCCCTATACCTCCTAGAACCACAAATCCAAATGTTATAAAAATGATTTCATTAAAAGTACCATCATTCTGGAGCTTCTATGGGGTTCAGTGTGCTCTGTTATGTATTTTGATGGATACGCAGCAGCTTGTTATGTAAAGGTAATAAAGTGACAACCAGCACACTGGGATTAAAGTATGACAGAAAATTTTACACTCTCGCTTGGTGACATTTAATCATGTCATGGTGAAAATTCCTTCACTCTAGATGACATCTAGTTATGTGATGAGCCCTGGTCCCAGTGGCTGGGATGATGCCTCAGGAGCCTAGTAATGAACAAAACAACAGCTCACATGGGGAGCAGCATATGCTAACACACCTTAAGCCTTGCCAAACTTTACTCAAAATCTTGTCTATCATGAATGGGTGAATTCATATTACAAAATAATGTTTAACAGTCTGGCCTTCTTGGCACTTCAAGTGCAAAACACTCAAGGATCTTTGCTGTGATCTCCCTATATAGCATCATTTTCCCGATTACTTGCTACTCAAGAAGTTCTACAGGGAGTCTCAAAAGACTTGAGAAAGGTCACTTCCACAAAACAATTTGTAAAACTCTATGCTATTGGATGCCACTTGGGAAAACAAACTACTAAATACATTTCTAGTCTAAGCAGCAATATTACTAGCACATAAAAGGAGTGGCTTGTTTGGCCCATTGACTGCAAGGCATAATGCACTAGACAAGAGGTGTCTTAAAGAACTAGGCTGCAAAAGTGCACATTTTACAGGGTCACTTTCAATTTTAGTTACAGACTTTGTTGCTTGGCTGGAGCATGGCTGACAAGAGATTATAGCTCTCTTGGATACCATTGGATACTGTAAATGTTGAATAAAATGTGTAAAAAAATAAATCACAAAACATATCATACGGAGTAAAAGTAATAAAATTGAGAAACACAGAGAAAAAACATTTTAAAATTCTTAAGAGAAACCAACTTAAATTTACCTGGATATACTGTCCATCAGATGAGCGGATAGTATCATCAGGAGGAGTATTGTGGTGCAGCATTTTAGCCTGAGGAAATTCCGTCTGAATCCTCTGGGTGAAAGCCACAATCTGCTCATACTCTAATCCACGGTAAATGAAAACTTTATTCTGAAAAGGGAAAATCATTATCATCATTTTATATTACCATCGATCATGCTTGTAATCACTTTTATTCACACAAACTAAAAGTGAAAGTATGAAACATTTAGCTCCAACAAATAAATTTCAAGACTGATGGATACCACAACCAAGTCAGTCTAGAGCTGAATCAGAGAGGCACTACGCAGAAAACTTACCCGCACAAAAAGAGGAAGACCCAGGCCATAGAATCCAACACGGAAATATTCATTATCATATCTCTTGCCACTAAGTATTTTCTCATAGAATGAAGCTTGACGTTTTAATACCTCACTTAGTCTCTGATAATCAAACAATCTGGTTTTGTACTGTCCTGCTAATTCTTCAAGAAGGGGAATGCCTTGCTCCCAGCACTGAAAGATATAGACAATATAAATATCCAACTGTTCTTATGTAAATAACACATATTTAAATTAAAAGAATTGTCTGACCTTTCTCAAACTATAATTCTCAAGACTTTTCTTAGGTAAGTATATCTTTGTCTGATTATTTTATGATGTCCAATAAATTGAAGTTAATCTGTATCTCCATACCTTGCCCTTGTCAAAGTAATCTATAATTTTCATATAAATTAGCTCTTTTCGCTGAGTTTCCGTCTGTGCTTGATATAAGTGATCTGCATGCAGCATCCTCTGTGTCCATGAGAGCTGATCTGCATGCAGCTGCAGAGTGAAGGCAGCTTCTGTGTAATTGCCTGCTGGGAGGTGGAGATCATGGAGCTTGTAGATGTACCGAATGTACATTTCTTGTCGATTAATTTCATTCTTATAGAAGTTCTGAAAATGTGTGAAGGAAATTAATTACCGTTTCTAAAAAAAAATCCTGATTACAGTATACAGTATACCAATCTTATTGACATATGTGCAATCTTCAAATATTTGTGATGGTAACAGCAAACCCAAAATTAGGGTATAAGCCTTAAAAATATCATTCATTCTGAGTTTCTTCTAGGCAGTCATACTTGCGACCTTTTAATTTTATTATTTTATTTTCAAAATACACTAAGAGGGAAAAAATACTGCTCTATCATTACTGATAAATCACAATTAATTACCAACAAGTTAACTGTGCAACTCATTCGCTTGTCACAGTTTTCATCCCCCTGCATCACACTGCGGTAGTCTAACAGCCTTTCTAAGAGCCTTGTAACAGAGTTGATAAAAGCTGTTCCACTCTCTCTCCATACTGGGTCATTTGAACGTACACGCTCCAAAAGTCTGTCAGAAATAGAGTAGGTATGAGACAAACCTGTTCAGACTGGCTATACATCAACTACATTTACTGTGCACCTAGAATGTCATGCAAAAAAATAAAAAGGATCACAAAAAAATCAACACTGTACAAGACAAAGTTGTGAAATAACCACACATATAGGAACAGTTCTCACAGGAATCCATATGAACATACAGATTTATAGCTTATTAATCTATGATGACTTGAAGACAGACCTGACTTGGAATGCACTGTCACTTGTCTTGTAAAAATAACAACTATCTAGATCCTTGTACTGAAATTATTTATGACAACCATTATTCATGCCTTCCTTAAATATATTTTATGGGGAGGGAGGATTTAGGAAAATCAATGTGATTCCTGAGCAACAAATCTACAACTTGAAATGCTGAGAAAGCTATTAATTCATATCTACACAAATCAGAATAATGTTCTCACGATACTAAGACAGAACTGATAAATGAATGAATAACAGGCAATCAGAACATGAAAATCATACAAATAGATAAAACAAGCAATAAACCAAAGACTTGAAAATCTACTGATGAAAGAGTATTTGCTAAAATTACAAAAAAAACATCATTTGTTAACTTACACAGCACTTAAATGTTCCCTAAAAGATATAGCATGGAAAAAAATAATATTGATATTATGAAAGTATTTACAAAGCATTCAGAACATATTACAACCTTTTTTACAATATTTTCTCTTAACTAGTAAATGATACTACTTCTTTATATAAAACAAAAATATATCAGCTTCCTAAGTATTAACTCCTTTGAAATATTTCTCTGCATTCCCAAAGATGTTTATTTCTAATATCAAACATCTTAAATCATAAATTCAAGAAGTTAACAACATAATATAATATCAAATACAAAAATATACTTACATTGTATTAAAAAGTTGACGGTATTCATCGTCACCCTTGTTTTCGCTTACCAATATATCAAGCTTATCTATAAGTTCCGTCTCAACCTTAAAAGAGAAAAAATTATTAATAAGTAATACTTCTCAAAAATCAAAGATCTCCCAAAAAATAAACAAGCAGTTTGTCTCAGCCAAGTTACAGATACTCCACTCCTTATCTTCAATTGTCATATTGCTTGGTCATATGCTCCTGATGTTGGTAACCATCCAAGCATGTTATTCTTTAATCAGAAATTTAAACTATTCATGCTAGGTGACATATGATATTCACTTATTCCCATCTATTCCCAGCAAAATTTAAGTTTTACTGTTATCAAATCAAGAATGTTTGTTAGAACACAAAAATAGAAAAATTGTATGTTCATTGGGGATTAAATATTGGTTAACAAAGATTTCTGACTGTGCAAACCATTTTTTTTTTTTTTTTCTTTCTTTTAACAATCCTCAGCCTCAATATAAGCTAAGATCACTATATGGTTTCAAAATTTTAGATAACAAATTTGTAGATTCTAACCTGTTTGAAATTGCCTTTTGCTTGTTGTTCTGCCTGCATCATGTCAAAGAATATGGGCAGTGTTGCTTTGCGCAGTTCTGGCTCCGGCACCAGTGTCACCTCCAGGAACGGGCCCACCATGCCAGGTATGAAGTGCAGCCGGTGCTCATCTGAAGAAGGATGAAGAGGGATGATGCAAGATATTCCCCCCCCCAAAAAAAAAAAAAATCCAGTTCTATGACATAAAAGTTTCTAAACATAAATTCAAACAAGATGCCAAATCTTATGTAATTCTTACTATGACTTGACTGAATACAATGAGGGTCCATAATGATCAAGGTCACTCAAAAACCAAGCCATGCTTATTCATTAAATATGAATAAAACAAAAATATTTCTCTTTCAAACTAGAACACTCCTCACCCAAATTATGCCACATGGAAAGTATCTGGAAGCCCATAAGGACTCTCATGTCATTGTATCTTTCCAAAACCTTGTGACGTTTCTGCTGTGAGAAGTGCTCCAACTGCAGGCAAGGCTGCGTCAAGAATCCAACAGCTAGATTCAGGTAATTACTCCAAACCTGAAAAAAATATAATGTATAAAATCTTCTCCGTTTGTACCTATCAATACCATCATAATTATTAGTTTTTTTTTCTATCATCTTTTTTTATTTTAATTTCTAACAATCTTTATTGACATTACTATAATTATAATCACTATCATTACTATCATAATCAATACTACTATTTTCACTAATATATGATCCTTATCACTGACACAGTTATCATGATCTCATTGCAATTTCATGATCATTTTTATTATGATAATTGTCAGTAATGTCATTATCATTTTATCATCATAATTTAGAATATTAAAAAAGCAGAGGAAAAACTTTCCTTTAAGCTTTTATACTAAAGAAGAAAAAGAAAAAGAAATGAAATTTAAAAAAAACACTAACCTGGTTGTCAAATCTTCCCGACTTCAAAAATGTTGAAATCAGTGGCTGTGCAATCTCCTGCATAGCTGTCAATATAGTGTGGTTGGTAACCATGCGCATGACAAACCAGTCACTTGGAAACACCGCTGCTCTCACAAGGTCTGCCAGCAGCACGATGGTCGAGTATAGAAGGTGGCGCAGATGATGGGTGCCAGAGATCAAGTGTTCCTCCCATAGCTTGGTGTAGTGTATCTCGGACATAAGCTGCAGAATGCCCATTAAGCATGCTACTAAGGTTCCCTGCAGACACAAAATAAGTCAGATTATTATTTCTGAACACCTTTGGAGTATCATTTTGATAAACACAAGTTGTACTTCAAAGGATATACTCTAAACTTAATGTTCATTTTTGGCAAAAGTAACCAGTATTTTCCAACAAATATTGCACCATTATTTGCCTGGTACATTAGCTCTTTAGTTTTATGTTTTTTTTTGTTTTTTTATTAGGACAGTAAACCACCTTACAGCATCATTCTGCAGTAACATATCCTTATACATTCCTAAAAAAGAAATACATACAAAAGAGTTAAACACAATCTTTAAACAGGAAATGGCCTGTTACTTTCAGTCACAGTTTTTCCCCAAAGCATGGGTTAAATGGTTGTGCAGTAAAGAGAGGTGAAAGGGGGATTTCAAGATGCTGGATGTGTTTAGAAAACATAACCAGTAATAAGAACCAAAAGCTAATTACCATTCCATTTACCCACCCAAAACACTTGGGACTGTATGAGTGGTTGATGTACACAATGCTTTGATCTGTCCTAAATGGTAATATCACTGCCTACCTTCAGGTGTTGTGTTTTCTACCAATCAAATTATCTATTCTATTCTTGTACACTTACTTGTATGCAAATGTCATCTTTATGATACATAAAAACTGAAAAGCTTAAAACACTTACTCCTTTCCAGTCTTTATCCCTCTAAGGATTACCTTTCTGCTACTTCTGTGCATACATAATGTCACCAACCAAATTTGTAATAATTTGCATACATATTAACCCAATGCAGACAGGGATGGCACTATGTACATGCCATGCCCACTGTGAGTTTAGTTTATCAATTGTCTTTATACAGTTCCTTAGTCACCAAGGTGTGAATTATATTCTTTTACCATATATTATTTTTTGTAATGTTAATAAGGTTATAATTACAATGTCTATATTAATAATAACATCAATATTATAACATTAGTAAAAAAAATAATAATCACAAAAAATCAAGGAAAGGGAAAATCTGGGGAGGTCATGAAGTCTACTAAATGACTCCTTGGCAGCTAAGCCCTTGTGAAGCCATCTATGCATAGACATTTTACAAAACAAAACTACAGTGAACATTCCCTTTTCCTGGCAGCATTGGATTAAGGATTACTAAAATGAAAAAAAAATGATCAGTCAAAATAGATTTCTTAACTTTAACTGAAACGACTGAACATGTAGAAAAAATAATAATAAAATAAAATTTCATTGTCATAAATTCACAACTTTAATGCCTTCATTTTAAAACAATGTTCATAGTACCATTCAATACACTTTATGACTTACAATAAATAACTTGTTCCTGCACTTTTCTCCTAAGACTACTGGAAACACTGCAAACATGTACACTACTCGTGAAGTACATAATAATTTGATTGATGTGATTTTCTTGTACATCAGATTTTTGCCTTGAAATCTCTCTTTGAATCACAACTATTTCTTGATACTTTATTCCTCCAACCAATGAACTTCTCTAATCTTTTCCTGACAAATGGAATCTATTCAGACCATGAAGCAATGATCCTATGTGCTGGATGACAAATGACAAGTGTGTTCATTTTGTGCACACTTGGTATTATCTTATTTGGCCCTTTCTGTGATCATTGAAGAGAAACAGCCTATCAAAATAGGCTTAAATATACTTTATTTAATGGTTGTCAAATTGTTTTTACATATAGCATAAGATTAGATTTTGTCTTCTATATTTCTTTTAACCCACCCATAATGGTCCATTTGGAGATCTTTCCTCCAGGTGTCCCATATGTGTGACACCTGCCGTAAGTGGGATATGCTTACAAGGTCAATATAAGAGCTAACATTATTAGTCACAGATATCCCTGAATTAATCTACTTTCATGTCTTTTGCACCTATTTATTGCTCAATTCTTATCTTTAGCAAGTTAGACTTTTTTAACTTTCACTATTTCAACTCTCTTTTTCCTTTCTTTGGTTAATTCCCTTTCAGAAAATGATCATATATCCCTTTTTCAATTAATTCCCACACAAAAAACTAGAAAGTATTATTCCATTAATTCCCTTTACAATTCCCCAAAAATAGAAAACTTAACTAGAGTCCATAATTTTCCAGTCCACAAAATTTATATGAAATCTATATCAAGAGTGTTAATATTTCTTTTGTAGTGATTTAATCACAATATAGTCAAAACTATACAAGCAAACACCTAAAGCCTACAAGAAGGAGTGTACATGTAAACATGAATTTCTACAAGATATACCATTGAGTATAACCAGCACTAATAATATAACAATTAATAACATCATTTACTTGGGTTTCATTTACTGTAAAACACCATTACCAATGTATCTTTATCATAGACATTTAATAGAGCAAACTCCCTCCTCTATCCTTCTCTAAGAGGCCTGAAATTGCCCATAATGCATACATAAATTGCACAAAAAATTGTTGCATAGAGTGTTTTTTTGGTAAATCATATTGAAGAAAACAGTTACAAATAGATCTGTCCCCTGACATTGCCACCAACCATACTCATTTCAGAGAAGCCATGGGACTGAATACACACATCATCTCTATGTAGACCAATGGTTCCCAACCTTTTTCATTCTGTGGCCACCAATCAATATATAATGACCTCCATGGCCCCATTTAGTGACTGTCATCTTTTCAAATTCAGTTACTACTAGCTATGAATGGTGTTATGGTCTCAGTAGCTATAGGAAAGGAACACTTTATGGAGAGATTCCAATTTATCAATATGTGAGAGATAAATATCTGGAAGTAGGTCTACTGTGAGACAAAATTCAGTTTAGTTTGATGACAACATTTTCATATTGCTCCAAGGCACCCTAGAAAGTAACCTGTTCCCCCTCAGTTGGGAGCTTTACATGCAAAATGCATATGCAATGAAAGTCTGTGATAAGCATTAATCTTAAGAATACACTCCGAACAATTTTCTGTGCCATCCAGAAATTCTAAAGAGAAAAAACAACAGGAGAAGTCCTTACACAGAGGTAGGCAATATCCTTAAACCTACTCTCTCTAAGCACTGGTGTGGTTGGTAGAATGACATTCACAGCACAAGCCTGAGTTTACTTACTTTGTATACTATTTCAACATATAAAATTACATATAAGATACTTTCTCTCACAGAGGGGGATTGATTTAACCTTTGCCTCACATACAAAAAACAGTTTGGTTATGCTTGAAGTATCAGTCTTTTTTTCATTGGAAATTCTGAAGATTAGTTAACCAATAGAGAAAACAGAACTTCTAAACTTCTATGTCAAACTAGACACTGCAATGCCCTTACAAAGTACTATGTACCTTAAATAATCAAGGCATATAACTGACTTCATTATATAATGATGTACCTATCCACAGTTCTACTAACTTCATAAATTTCCCTTCATAAGGAAAACTGGTTACCACAATTATATGAATTATAGCCATCACAAAAATACCTTATAGTCTTTATAGACTCTTTGGGCATATCTCATATCAAATAGGGTTATTCAAATTTAAAAATGCTTGACAATGTGACAGTGCATTATAAATTCTCAACTTGAATAAAACACACACACACACACACACACACACACACACACACACACACACACACACACACACACACGCACACGCACACGCACACGCACAAGCACACACACAAGCACACACACACACACACACATACACATGTACATACACATGCACACACACACACATGCACATGAACACATGCACGAACACACACATGCATGCACGCACACATGCACGCACGCACACACGCACGCGCACGCACACGCACGCACGCACACACACACACACACACACACACACACACACACACACACACACACACACACACACGCACACACGCACACACGCACACACGCACACACGCACACACGCACACACGCACGCACGCACGCACGCACGCACGCACGCACGCACGCACGCACACACGCACGCACGCACATATTTGTTTTTCCTCTTAAAAACAAATAATTTTACTTCAGTCAGATTAACTTAACTGCCTTGATTATCTAAAATTGCTTTTCTACTGCACTGAAATTCCTGCATAACTTTATGCGCTTTAATATATGAATAGTATACGAACAAAGATCAGAGTAAAATGGGCTACAGACTTAAACATATACTTGTGGATAATCCTGTACAAAAGTACAATGTTCAGGCAACGTAGACAATACATGAGAGTTAAGTGACAGTCAGAAAATAGTTAAATGCAGCTTATGACTCAGAATAAAACCCACTATCATGC
>NC_091570.1:10409664-10414664 GCF_042767895.1 Penaeus vannamei
TTTCATCAATTCACAACAATATAGATACAAGCATTACTTTAATTTCTATCACCATGAAAGAAAATAACGAAATCACATAAAAATCCATTGTTATTTACCTTACATCTCCAGGCATAATGACATCTGAGAAGCCAAGTTTCTTAGTAACACACACATTCTTGAGCAGCAGGGGATTTTCCTTGGTGGCTTGTTCTAACTCACCATGCACCACCTTCACACTCACAACCAAACCTGCAAAGAAACACCTATGGAGTTATTTTATATTCAGGTGGGGGGGGGGAGGACAATATGGATGAAAAGTAGTTATTAGGGCAGAGAGGGTAGACATTGAAGAAGACTGTGCAGTAGGAGATGGAGAGGAGAATGTTGGGAGAGAAGAAGATGTGCTTTCTGAAGGATGAGTAATGACATGGGTAGGAGTCAGAAAACCATCAAAATCAAATTTAGATAAGCTAGTTGATGAAGGGGTAAGCCTTAGTGCCTCTATTATGAGTAAAGAATCTTCATTTTTGGCCATGGTGAGCCTGAATAATACAGGGAAAAGAAACAGTCTATCCCTCAGGGTCCCCGTAAAGGATAAGGGATAGGCAATTAACCAAGGGAATACCGTGCCCATACCTCCAAGAAGCTGTTCATGACTAACACAAAGCCAGCTTTTCATCATTTCAGCATGGCTCTCACATCTTAGGAATGGTACAGAAGGGGATGAAGAAGATACAGAAGAGGGAAGGGAGAGAAGAAAAGACCAAACTAAATTTGTTGAGGTGAGGGCTGAAGTCCAAGGTAAGGGTGATTCCCTACATTGTGCCTCAGTCTCCATCTCCAAAGCCCCCACAGTACAACAAGCAAGGAATTGGGAGGGGCTTCAACACTAAACAACGCAATTCTAATTATGCAAATGTCGAAAGTTTTAGTATAATCAATTAACAAATAAAATACAAATAATAATATGATATACAGACCATAACTGGCATTGTTAGACAGGATAGAATATTTGTTTGACTGCTTCTTAAGAACCAGTTCGTGAAGCTGCCAAAAGTCCTTCTCATCAGAAGTAAACAGTTTTCCTGTTAGCTCAACCTGTAAAATAATTACCTAATGAACAGCAAATATTTCAAATAAAACATTTGTAAATAGGCATGTAAGAAAAATCATATCATCAACAGATGTTGTGTCCACTAACTCACCTCTCCCTCACTGCCTTGGAGAACAGACTGTGATAATCTGAACAGAGCAACACCATGAGGTCTGCGATAACAGTGGGATGAGGTCTTCTTCACTGACTCTGAGAACAGCATCCTTCCAACTCTAACAACATGTGCAACAATATACAAGTCTGATGCTAGGTCTCCACTACCAAGGTCCTGGGGAAGGGCACTGATATGAGTGACTGAGGGACTGTAGCTCTTGCATTAATTGAACTTATTACCATTCAAGATAACTATTTCTTAGAGTATTTGAAGACTTTCCTGAATATATTCCTTAAACTAAAAGTATTATGTTCAAATTCATTAGGTCTGCAATTTTTTTTTTTTTTTCTTAGCAACATCAAATACCTATCAAAATTATTTGGAAAAATCAGAACAAGTTCAATACAATTATGACGGATTCATACTTACTGTAAATATTGTGCAGTTACTATGGATTTTTTCAATATAATTTGAAAATCCTTCTTTTGATAATTTGACTAGAAATCTTTCACTGGAAAGTAAGGAAGAAATACACTGCATTAGCATATAATTTCCATAAACATTATTAAACATTTTAGATATTTAGTGGCATACAAGATAAGCATGATTTAAGTCAATAAGAATACAAATTAGTATAATAATTAAGTTATGGCCTCACCTTATAATCTTTCCTCTCTGTGCATCATACAAGGAGAAGAAAACCTCAGCATCTTCTCCTAAGTAGTATGAGAAATCTCTCATACAGAAAAACAAGTGATGACTCAAGATTTTCCTCCTCTCCTTCCTCTTTCCAAGTGTTCCAAGGCCCTGGATAAAAGCATCAAGTCATTCAGAAAATATAATATACTTCTGTCGTCTGAATCTGCGTTGGGATGCATTTTTCTTTGCACATTTTAAAAATAGCACTTTGCTAATACCATATTCTAAACCACATTTCTTATGAAACTGCTATGCAAATTTTAAAAATATAATTTTTTTTTTTTTTTGGGGGGGGGGGACCAGTTCGTTTACACATAGATGGCTCCACAATTACTTAGTCACCTTAGATTCCATTAGTAGGCCATATGTGACCTCACCTGATCTTTCTATTCCTTGAATTTTAGGGATTTTTTTATCTTCTGATCTTATTAATACTCATACTGTTATTAACAGTACTATCGACAATAAACAATAAAAAAAATCTTTACAAAATCAAGGATAAATTAAATAGATGCAATAGGTAGGACTAGTAAGTGACTCCTTGACAACAAAACACTTATAAAGTCATCTATATGTAAACATAATCAATACATCAAAATAAGAGTGGCCATGGCATGTGTCATGCCACCCCAGTGTCAGTGAGTTAACATAATCTGTAATACAATACTACAGGCAGTGGCAATGAGCTAAGATTTAGCTTATTAACAAATTAAGCAGCACAGAGAGGAAACAGAATTGGCATTATGAATTGCGATCAAGACTGCTTGTAGAGGATGTCTAACTCCCATATATGTAAGTCCTCTATGTATTCTATTTCTTATCATAATCTTTTAAAGGTCCTCTTGCAAATTCATGATAGAAGCAACTTCACAATAGCATACTGCAATAAGCATATTCACATACGTAAACTGTACCTATACTTGTGTTAAGATGAAACAATTCAGAATTGAATATTGATCAGAGAGAGAATGATTTTAGTCACAAAAGGATAGTCAAATAGAAAATATCAAAAAGACTTTCTTTTCTACATTTCTGTATTTCTGTGGCTTACCTGAGTGTGAGTTTGTGAAGCTTCAGCACTTTGTACATGCTGTTCAGGAGGAGAGAAAATGATGAAGACTAGTGAATACTGGATACTTTTATATAAATCAAACTACATATTTCAAGGGCATACTTCTTTTATAATAATTTTAGCATAACATGGTTTTGTATTAAATCACATACCAAATTTATAAATTTTAGCTATTCAACCAGATCTATAAAATGGCCTTGCTAATGCAAAATAAACAATTATGATTGCAAACTGCATCTCATCAGAAATTTAATAATACAAGGCCCACATGATCTTAATATTTATCATGCATTTAAAGAGAGAAAAAAACAAAAATGATAAGTTCATTTCTTCTTAAACTATCTTACACTGGTTCAAAATGTATGCATAACATAGGAGCATTTCAAGAGGTACGTAATGAATCCAATCCAAGTGCTGATTTTGAGAAGCCTTTACTTACCACCTGATGAAGCTCTACCACACTAACACAATCGGGATCCACCATTTCCCCATCGACTCGGGGCACAAGGTCAAGTCCCAGCTTCCTGTAGGTCATAATAATTAAATTATCAATAATCATAATATTATAACTTGGTGAAATACATTTTCATTCAATCTAGAATATGCAATCCCTACACCATGATGTTTCATGGTGTAGGGTTTCTTTGGTTTCTTTTTATTTTGATAGTAATTTGAGACAAGTGAATCACTTTCATATTAATAAAAGAAAATCTACCATACTGTACTTAGCAAGGATATCATCAAAATACAAGAAAATGCAAATACAGATATGATGGGATATCATGCAAGTAATAAATTATCCCTCTTATTTTTCCAAGGAGTTAACTTCAACACTAAATCATAAGTGAAGTTTCTTACCTGTTCCCCCAGTCTATTTTCCGCGTTATTTTTAATTTGAGTTGTGCTATCTGGTCTGAGGTAAGCGTTCCCGTGATGAGCTGTTTCCTCCAGTCAGCCACATCCATCATGGCTTTCCGGACAGCATCCCAGAGCTCTTGGTCTCCATTTGGTGTCCCAAGCTCCTGGAATACAAAAACAAAAATATATCCATGATGTTTGCTCCCTTCCACATCCAGTTTTGGTAACATCTGCTGATTAAAGGGAAATGAGAAAAATTAGGTACTGTAGCACCAAGAAGAGTTAAGACTTTTATCAAGGAGTACCAAGAAATAAAACAAATGATGCAATAAGATTTTCTTATTTTTTATGGAAGCTTTATGTTTGTCATATAGGAATACAACATATGTTTACTTTGCTTCATACAGCTTTTATTCATGAAACAAGTGAAGATGCACTCTGATGTACAGATAAATTCATGTGGGATGGGGTAAGGAATCAAGAAAGAGGTACCATAAAAGGACTACAGGAGTTGGGGTACCAATACTGAAAAAGTTTAGGAACCACTGCATTCAGATAATAAACTCAATTTTGATTATTTACCACATAAAGTTTCTTCCATATTTGCCCCCATTCTCTCAGCACGGATGCCGCCTCCTGCACAACAGGATCTTCCACAGGTGTTACCGTTTCATAGACACTAAAAAAGAAAACGTTGAAAATTAAGAAAGGTAAACAGAAAAGTCTTTAAAATATTTAAGATAATACAAAATCTTGTTTTAATTATTGGATAAGAAAGACATATAAACCCCACAAACCCTTCATTATCAATCTTGAATGGCTTGAGATGGATAAACTGCGCAGGAAATATGCCTTTGACATTTCTGTTTCTTGAGTTGAAGCCTCTGTACCAGCCTGCAACATCAACAGTCCCTTACAATGATTAATTCACAAAAGACTTATATTCTAGAGAAAGAATCTATATACTAGGACTTAAAAAGAAAACAAATAAGTCCTAAGTTCAAATAGAAACTTAATATTAAACTGGAAAGACAAGGCAACTATGATGTAATGAAACGAGACTGTTCAATTTACACTGAGCAGATAAGTTACCAGCATCAAAAGTTTTCCTTTGAAATTAATGAATGGATACAATATCTTCATGTTTTCCGAGTTTCTCCCAATACAAATCTATCTAATTT
>NC_091570.1:10419664-10424664 GCF_042767895.1 Penaeus vannamei
AGAGCAATCTCCCAAAATCATTCCAACAAGCTAGGACTCTTAACATGAGGTGATCGGTGATCCAAGACACCCAGGGCCAGTCTGCCATCTGCCGTGTAATAATAACAAAAAAACGAGAAACTCCTGGTTAGTGCATTTTTGCCATATGTGTTATTGTATCTGAGGTATAAAGTAAATATAAGTATCGTGATTACAGATACATGTGCACCATTATTTGTAAATGACTGACAGCACTTTGTGAATGTTTTGTTATGAATAATCCTCAAGCTTACTAAAACAAACTAATAGTGTGGGAGCATGTTTATTTTTGAATATTTTCTTTTTGTAAATTATTGTACCATATCCTGTCCAATCTCAGAAAATGAAAGTTTGGCAACTCACCCCACACACAAGTACTCCAATTCACCAATTCTCTTTTGAGAGAAAAAAAAAATTATGTTGAAGGCAGCAAATTTCAATAATAAAATTAAGAAAAATCGTATACGGATTATAAAAATGCCAACCATATGTACACACAGGTGTAACAGAAAAGAGAATTATAGAATTGAATACTCCAGAGTTCGGGAATTGTCTTTTTTTTTCTTTCCTCGAATGGATACGTTATACTATCATTTATCTAGGTGTCCTTGTCCTTCACTAAGCCTGTGTAATTTCAATACTATAAACCTCAATGCAAATAATTTTTCAAAATGAAACACAAATTTCAGGAAAGATTTGGATACACTTGCATATGAAAATGAACTTGTGCAAAAAAGAGCTATTTATATATCACCACATCAAGTGTATGGTAAAAATAAATTCTTGACAATATCTCTATATTTAAATTTTCAATCTTCTAAAGCAATATTAAATTTAAAAGCTGCAGAATTCAATTCAATGCAGGCAACTCGAAGCAATTCAAGAGGGGCAACTGTTGCATCACAAGTTAATCCGAGTTTGTGCACATACATATTCCATGAATTATTGGAATGACAAGCCTTTAATCAATAAAACATAAATCTAAATTCCAATCATTTCCAAAAAGCATTTATTGGCTTCAGACATACATGGCTGCCTCCCAAAAGCAGAATAATCCCAGACTTCAATTTGTCCCAGCATCAATTAATAAACAAATAATATTCTGACAGAATACATGATGTTAATAATTCAGAAACGAACCCAACTTTGCCACTGAGCATGCTATCACAAGCATGGCCAGCCAAAAGTGCCCAAATATCCCTCCCCAAGACCAGCAATTGCAACAAGGAAGAGAGAATCATCATTAATAACTACAAAAGCCTTGGTCCTTGCGTCCTTCCTGCCTCGCATCAGCTCGACCGCTTCATTAAGACCAAAACTAATTACAACAGCCTCCCTCTTTCTCATTTCAGCATGATCATGAGCTCCCAGCAGGAGGGAGGGCGCCCCCAGACACCTGCCAATTAGGCCTGGTGCTCCTGTGGCAGGACGCCCGTCAACAGTCATGAAAATGGAGCTACAGCTTCGCCACTGCGTCTTTCCTCCCTATTTTCTACTCACCTACGCCAAATTTCTGATTCTTGGTTGGCTTCCACATGTTCAGGTTGCCATGAGAACGACAGTGATCTCAAACACTACCATAGGTATCTGGAAACATGGATACAACGGGTCATCGTGATAACTCCACTAGGCTATACATATTGACTATTTACTTTTGAAGCTTCCTTGGGCGGACGCGAGGGCGGCGCGGCGGCGGCGGAGGGCGTTCCCTCGCCGCGCGCCCGCTTCGAATCCTAGCTCGCCTCCCGCCGGGGAAAAGCCTCCTCCCCGGGGCTTAGGGGCCCTCATAGTGGCCTTTAAAGGTGGTATCTGATGACGAAGATGCCAATGCACGTCCCGGCGAAGTGTCACCTTTGGAGACGGATCGGCTCCCAGGCCCGGGCGCCCACTGCGAACCCGTACTCGCCTTCCGCGGGGAAAGGGGGCTTTCTTTGGGGCTTGAGGACTCTCCTGGTGGGTTTTAAAGGGGGGAATAATGGCGAAGCCATGAGAGATAGTCTTATTTGTGTCACGCTTAAAAGGGCATCGGAAGAAAGCCTCTGAAAACGACAGGGGCGTGGATGACAAGCACTATGAGGTCTGCGTAGGTCTAGGCAGTGGTATTGACAATTTAAAATATTTCTTTGACTGTTATCTGACGGCTTATATACCATATATTTCATGTGTAGTGAAAGGGCATACGGAAGGTCCAGGTTGGTTTGAGCTCCAATTCAGAGAAAACACCTGAATTGCATTGATTTCCCGTATTAAGAATGATGTACGCACCATCTATAGTTTATAACTTCTCGTTACATGCTTATCCTTAATTATATTTTTATGACACATGTTCGCTTCACATTTCTGTGGATGTGCACCAAGTACTTTTCTTTCAGTGCCAACAGCTCAGGCCCATTCCAAGGATTTAATAGTTGCAATTTTCATTATCAGGATTTTAATGCCATAGTTATCGTGCTTACGTTACAATAAAATAGACTGGGAACTAGCTGATGAAACCAATGGACAATACCCGGCAGGAAATCATAGAAAGAATGCAAATAGTATATCTGATTAAAGAAATCGGCGAAGGTGAATCCACTATAAGATAAGGACCTTCCACCCCATGTGTTAAAAAAATGCTATGAACCAGCTATGGTCCAGATACAATATACACATTGAGAAGAAATATTTCCTCTTCACAAATAGTATTTAGTTACTATTTCCAAAGTTCATGACTATTCCAGAATACCCAAGGGTAATATTCAGAAGATTAAGAGACGTGACTTATGAAGAACCAAGGGACCGTTATATAGAGCATTTCACCCAAACATATCGGCTGTTAGCATTCCATCATTTGCGTGGGGAATAAGCAGCCTTATTTTCCTTTCTCAGTTAATGCAGTTTGCTGTTGGACATACAGGTAAATCAGATAGAACTCTGTGAAGTATTTCGACCCAGATTACAGCTGATTTGATACGACACCGTGCGTCGATGTTCAAGGAGAATTAGAATAAATTGATGTTACATTTTCAACAACCAAAGGTATGAACATGAAAATTGACCTGAATAAGAGTATTTGTGGAATTCTAGGATTTACTTTTGAAAGACAATGGTGGACGATGAACACACGAAAGAAAAATAAACCGAAAAATACGGTAATAACAGAGAATCCTGATTTAGCATTTATTTGCTGTGAAAGTGTTAAACAAACCCATATTTTTATAACAATAGGCTAAAATGGATCGGCCACAGAAATAAGACTTCCCTTTGTTTGACTGTCTTCTCCATGTCTTTTGACCCATCTATGAAATACACACACACTCACCCACCCACACACACACACACACACACACACACACACACACACACACACACACACACACACACACACACACACACACATATATATATATATATATATATATATATATATATATATATATATATATATATATATATGTGTGTGTGTGAGTGTGTGTGTGTGTGTGTGTGTGTGTATGTTATGTATGTATTACACACATATATATGTATATACATACATGAACAAATATACACACACTCATGTACATGTATATATATATATATATATATATATATATATATATATATATATATATATATATATATATATATATGTATATATATATATATATGTATGTATGTATGTATGTATACATACATACATATATATATATATATATATATATATATGTGTGTGTGTGTGTGTGTGTGTGTTTGTGTGTTTATGTATATATACATATGTATAATATATATATATATATATATATATATATATATATATATATATATATATATATATATATATATATATGTGTGTGTGTGTGTGTGTGTGTGTGTGTGTGTGTGTGTGTGTGTGTGTGTGTGTGTGTGTGTTTATGTATATATATATATATATATATATATATATATATGTGTGTGTGTGTGTGTGTGTGTGTGTGTGTGTGTATGTATATATACATATGTATAATATATATATATATATATATATATATATATATATATGTGTGTGTGTGTGTGTGTGTGTGTGTGTGTGTGTGTGTGTGTGTGTGTGTGTGTGTGTGTGTGTGTGTGTGTGTGTTTGTGTGTGTGTGTGTTTATGTATATATACATATGTATAATATATATATATATATATATATATATATATATATATATATGTGTGTGTGTGTGTGTGTGTGTGTGTGTGTGTGTGTGTGTCTATAAACATGCATGTATACACACACACGCATATATAGATGGATAGATAGACAGATGAATAGTGCCAGGACACCCCATCCGTTCAGTCCACGAAATCACCGTTTCATGGAAGCTCCATCATTCAGGATTAAAGCACGTCCCCTCATGAGTCAGCAAGGCACAAGGGTCACGGGAGTCTGTGCTATTTGCGTCTGCTAACTCTCAACAAAGGAAATGGAGTAGAGAATAAAATACGATGCCTTATCTAAAGAAAAAATCCGCAGTGTAAGCACAGGGAGAATTGAAACATTTAGAGTTAAGTGGTGCGAATAAGATCATCCGAGAGCAAATTAAGAAGACCGTCATTTCGCAAGTGACAAGTGAGCGCTGAGAGAAATCCTTAGTCATCGCTACATTTTTTTTAGAACTCCATTTACTTCACTAACGTTTACGTGACCTAAAAGGAACTGAGAAACGAAAAATGATATTAGGGGAAAAAATATGATTACTATACTGTAAATTGGCATTTAAAAGGTAGTCACATTTCAATATACTGCAATTAGTATCTGATTAATAAGGACTAAACTACAACCAGACGTCTAACAAGTGATTATCATACTTCGTTTTGACTGTAGATGTGTCCTTTTCTTTTCAGGTTTATCATCATATACGTGCTTTTGCAATTGTGTTCTTATTCGTCAAGTTGGTGTATATCACACGCTGTTTATAAACGTATATACAAAAAGCTATTTGCATATTAAAGGTGCTGCATCACGGTCATTTTCCACTGCACAAGGGATTCCAGAATC
>NC_091570.1:10429664-10442164 GCF_042767895.1 Penaeus vannamei
AGCGTCCATTGAGCAAAATCGGGAGTCGGAAGCACGGCCGTTTGCGACAGCGAGGCGAAGGAAAGCGGACATGGCGAATCCCACACTTCTCTCCGCAGGCACTGGATGACAATGAATATCAGAGTCCATTCCGATGAATGGGCCAATTGCGGCGGCCACAGGAAGGGCCCGCCGAGGCTGTCGTGTTGCCACCAGCCACCGGGGTTCTCTGAGGACGTGGCGGCGGCGGCGAGGGTGCTAGGGTGAGCAACGTGCAACAGTGCGACGGTGCGGGCGGATGCAAAGGTGGGCGTACATGTGGGTCACCAACTGCAGTCTAGATTGACGAAGATGGAAGAGAGAGAAACATCTGGCTCGCTTCCTCCCTGCCGGGCTCAGTGCAAACTGCAGTGGGGATAATGATGTCAACGGGAACGATATGATAGTGGTGAGGTTATTAATAAAAGTATTGATAATGATATACTGATAATGATATTGACAAAAAGGGTTATACTAATGATGGGAACAATGATAGTAACAGTAACGGTAATGTTAAGACTAATGTTAATGATGAGGATAATAACACGTAGTAATGACAGTGATAATGAATATGATGTTAATGTAGATAGTTATGATAATAGATAATAAGAACAACATCAGTAACGATAATTTTGGTAATAATAATGACTGGATCATTGGTATGAATCTTAATTAACAAAAATATTTATAGGAGTAATTATGATGCGATGATGATGAGGATGATGATGATGATAAGGAAGAAAATAATGGTAATAATGATATATAATGGTGACTGCAGTAATAATAATTATACCTAGATGAACAAGAGTGATGGTAATGAAGATGATAATAATAGCAGAAGCATGGAAATACTAATAATGATAATAATGGTGATGATAGTACTGAGAGTAATGATGTCAGTGATACCAATTTTGATAATGATAATAGCAATATCAATGATAATGTAATGGTTAAAAGGATGATAGTAATAAGGCAATCATTAAAGTGATAACATTAATTATAGTAACTGTACTTATTATAATAACAGAAATAATGATATTTACAGTAATAATAATGAAACACGATAATAATAATCATAAATAGAATGATGATAACAATAAAGGTAATAACAATAGCGATGATAATGATTATGATAACAATAACAACGATAATGATAACAATATCAATAATGATGATGATAATAGTATTAATAGCAATGATAATAACAAAGATAAAAACAATAATTATGATAATGACCATAATAATAATGATAACGATAATAATGACAAAAGTAGTAACAATGAAGATGATCATAATAATAATGATGATAATAGTAATAACAATATTGACAATAATAATATTGATAATAATGATGATAATAGTAATAACAATTATAGTAATATTGGAAATAATAACAAATCTTGTGATAATGATGACGATGATGATCCTTATGGAATAGTGATAACAATAGTGATAACAACAACAACAGTTACAGTGAATGATTGTAATGATCACGACAATCATCACCATCATCACCATAATACTAATACTAACAAGTTCCAATACTACAACTACTCATGGACATAAAACATTCACGCACTCATTTTGAACCATAACAAATGTTTATTTATGCCAGTACAAAGGCAGAGAATATCAGACAGAATTATCAGCTGTCTTGGGATCGGTAGAAGGGGATGGGCGCCCCTCGACCCAATACTAATGTCAGGAATAATATTAATGATATGGATTTTATTAGCGTTATTGATATTCTTATCAGTTATTATTATTGTGATTATCATTATTATTGGTATTTTTGTTATTATTATTATTATTATTATTATTATTATTATTATTATTATTATTATTATTATTATTATTATTATTATTATTATTATTATTATTATTATTATTATTATTATTATTATTATTATTTTGATATTATTATTATTATTATTATTAACATTATTATTATCATTATCATTATTATTATTATTATTATTATTATTATTATTATTATTATTATTATTATTATTATTATTATTATTATTATTATTATTATTATTATTATTATTATTACCATCAGTATTATCATCATTATTAACATTATTATCATTATCATTATTACTATTATTATTACTATCATTATTATTATTATTGTTATTATTATTATTATTATTATTATTATTATTATCATTATTATCTATTATTATTACTATTATTATTATTATCATTTTTATTATTACTACATAATAATGAAAATGATAATAGTAATGATAATGATTAACACTAATAATGATAGTAATAATAATAATGATAATAATAATAATAATAGTGGTAGTAGTAGTAGTAATAATGATAATAGTAATATTATAATAATAATGATGATAATAATAATAATGATGATAATAATAATAATGATAATGATGATAAAGAGGGTAATGATGATGATAATGATGATAATAATAATGATAATCATAATGATAATAACAATGATAGAAATAATGACAATAATAATAATGATAATAATGATAACGATGATAATGATAATGATAATAATAATTATAATGATACTACTACTACTACTACTACTACTACTACTAATAATAATAATAATAATGATAATAATAATAACAATAACAACAACAACAACAACAACAACAACAATAATAATAATAATAATAATAATAATAATAATAATAATAATAATAATAATAATAATAATAATAATAATAATAATAATAATAATAATAATAATAATAATGATAATGATAATGATAACAACATAAAGATAATAATAATAATGATGATAATAGTATTAATAATAATGAGGATTATTCTAAAGATAATAGTAATAATGATAATAGTAATGATACTACTGTTAATGATGATAAGGATATTGTTGATTGTGATAATGATAGTGAAAATCATTATAACAATAATAATAGCAATGATGTTATGATAATACTGATAACAATAATCATGAGAGCGATGATAATAACGATAATTATGATAATAAAGATAACACATCCATTAACATCACAACGGCAACAAAACAGTTTGAACAAAACAACAGCTCTGGATGTACTGAAAAAAAACGCAAATGTCGATTATGATTATAAGCATAATAATTATGACTATTAACAAAGCAAGTGCAATATGAATAACAATAAAAAACAAATAAATATTGCGCGATTCCATTTACAATAGTAATCCCTTTAGTCCAAAATAACGTTTTCTGTTACTGAAGAACATCACTAAATATCATTAATTTAACTAGTTTTGATAGTATTTTGTACGTTTTTGATAACAAAAAAATATAAGAATTTGATCTGCAACACTCAAAATTCTATCAAAAGAAGAAAAGCGAGAAAAAGTTATAGAAGAGAACCATGAGCGTCGCCAATGTTGTTTTCGCTCCTTCTTCGTGAGAGTCCTCGGGCGTGAACACAACCGCCGTGAGTCTCAATATTTTTCGCTTCTGTGGCCTCTCTTACTGCTTGTGTGTGTGATTCAACTGGACCATTGCAATTTTGGATTACTGCGAGTATTGCTGAGCTGATTTTTGGTTGGTTATCTCGTAACGGAAATTAGATGAAAGTAGATATAAAAATGAAGTGTGTTGGGTGTCGAGGGGGAGAGGATGTAAACATTCCCCGGATCATGGAAACCTGATGATAACATGTGACTGTTTTGCGCTGATACTACTTGCTATAATATTGAAATTCTGTTAGCGGCTTGGTACTCTCCTACATTCTAGGGTATGGGTATTTATATCGTTAATTACAAACGGGTGTGTTACGCTGTATTAGCCACATTGTATAGGTTGTCACTTCTGAACTCGTGGCTTATCATGTTCTTCATAAAGGAAATGCATTAATGAGATTGTTAAAAGTGCAACAGTGAAACTCATTATTCTGAGAGTACGGTTAAAGTGATGGTTAGGCCTTAACTTATTCCCCCGTTTATTAAAAGTTTGTGAGGTGTCTCAAGATTTCAAGACATTGAATTCCCAAGGGCTTGTTGTATTCGTTAGATTTCTATTGTATTTACCGGTTTCTCATGTTTTCAAGAATACTTCTGACGTGAATGATTTTCTAGACTTGTACATTTCGATCAAAATAATTATTATACCAGTGCACTAGTAAATACTGTCAAAGTCTAAGTAAATCTATCAGATATGAAGTATCTTTTAAGTATTATAGTCATGCGCCTGTAATTTGAACGAGCTCTAGTGTCCCTCCCAAAATCTTTGAATGGCATTTGTCACATGGTTTGTTTATTAGTTTACTTTCCACTATGGTATACAATTCTGATATTTATGTAGTCGATTGCTCATGGTATACTGTATTCCGTGATTTGCTCGGGTGGCATATCTATTTTAATGGTCGTTTTACTAGCCATTAAAATTCATTATGTGGATTTTGATAATTTAATCTAGACTTGGGAATGTACAAGGATTATGGTTGTGGTCAATGAATGTACTTAAAGCATCCTCTCTTACACCCGTTGCTAAATACAAGTTAATTCATTCTGGCTAGGGAGTGTACATATGAGGTGTTATATGAAACATATGGGGGTGCAAGTGGAAGTGCCCTCTGGGTATTTGGTTAGGTGGGGCTTATGGTTGTAGCTTATGTTACCGAGAGATGTGCAGAGATATTGGGAAATATTAGAGCATAAGAAAGTTGAGCACTACTGGTACATCAGCTGTGGCCTAATATTTACTGCAGAATGACAAATATGTGCTGTTTATCACTGTTCAGAGAGTTCACAACACCCCCACACAGCCAGTTCTTAATGTCGATTTTGTATAAGTTGGCTTGAAGTGCTAATAAAGGAAGGGAATGGGGCTTGTCCCCCCAGTCTAGGGTATGAATAGAAGGTAAGGAAAGGTAGGTTCAAGTTTTGGGTTTGCTTGATACCTTGGCTTTGGGACTCTCTCTTTGGGGGGTGTATCACTTGGTTTCAAATACTTGTTTATATGTTCCAGCAAACTTGACAAAAGGATAGATTGGGTGCTCATAGACTTTCAAAAGTTGGCCTTTTTTGCCCTGCAATTTTTGACACTTAATCTACTCCCTTACTGATCGGACTATCATATATAAGATTGTTAGTTGTATTCAATGTTACATTAATCAGTAATTTTTTTTATAGTATGAATGCACTTGCCAGTGACTCCCTTAATTCCATATCATAAAATTCCTTAGTCTAAGTTACTGTGGCTGGGCATGCACCCCAACAGCCCCCATAAAACTGTCTTTACCACAGAATGCCCAACAAGGTAGAGCTGAAATTGGGAGCAGAGTGTGGGCTTAGGCTGAGAGTGGTGCTGTTCATGAACTTTCACCCTTATTCATGGAGGCTTAAAATGGTCTAAAATATTTTTGGTAGTTTTCTATAAAAACTATATATTTGCAATGTGGACAGTGAGAGGAATCCAATGATACCAAAATTGTCGATATCGAAGAGGCAAAGGTAATATAGAAAATTACCATATTTTTTAGTAAGGTTAATCTCTACGGCATGGACGCATTTGGTTTGGGCAAAAGGACAAAAAGTTGGTCTTTGGTACAAGACATTATCTGCAGACACAAATGGTAATGTTACCAATAAAGGAAAAAGCTTGTGGAAAGCGCCACTCTCAGCTGAAGTCCACTCCCGAGTTTCAGCTCTATTTTGCATACTTGGTGAAGACAATGTTTCATGGGGGGGTTCTGGGAGTCAGAGCTCCCTATCAACCCTCCCTTCAGGCAGTACCTGAAGGGCATGCACAGTCAGGGCAACTATAATTATATTTTTTGCTGTGCAATTGGACTTGGTATCTGGCGAGTGCATTCATACTGCAAAGAAATACCTTTGGCCTAACCCACTAACGCCGAAATATTTTGAAGCCAATGATAAATGTTTCTGGGTGGCTAGAAAATCGGCACGTGGGACTGGCCCGGACTTACCTTGTATGTATTCCCTAGACCCCCCCTCCCCCTATACCTCCCTTTATTAGCACTGCATGCCAACCTGTGGAAAATGGACAGCATGAACTCTTGGATTTTTGAGGGTGTTCTTGACTCCCTGAACTATAATATGCAGCCAATGTTTTTGTAATTTCGTGGTAAATGAGATTAAAGCAGCAGTACCTTTATTTGACTCATTTCTTGTGCTCTGAGATGAACGTCCATTTCCTTCTGTTGCTTTTGGTAACCTTAACCATTTTTCTCCTTCAAGAATATTATGGTAAATTAGGGCTACCTTATTGAATCCATGCCATAAAGATTAACCCATTAATCAAAATTGGTTTAGGTTATCGAGAGCGACGCACATAAATAGGAGGGAAATGAGCAAGGCCATCTTATAGAGTGTAAGAAATAGAATAAGAAATAACAGTTTAGCCCATCAGCGACGGGTAAAAATTTTGGTTAATATGAAGTGCTAATAAATTGGGGGTACAGTGGGGCTTGTCCCCCTGTATAGGGAACTAGTAGAAAGGTTAGGCTTTGATTCTATCTTGCCATGCATACAAATGAGGTGAAGACATTGTTTCCTAGGGAGTCAACCCTCTCCTTGGGCAGTACCCAAAGGGCTTGCCCAGCCACGGGAACCTTGACTGATGAATATATTCTGTAACATGGAGTTTGGGACGTAGTCTCTGTCGAATGTGTCCGTACTGTAAAGAATAACCAATTTTCATAGTATTTTGCATTTTCAATGAAACAATTGGGGCTTGAGTATAGAATCGTAGTCTTAAATGGATCGTTCAATTTTACAAATTTTGGTAATTCTTTCCAACATAACCGTACCCGTCGGAGGCTGTCCCCAACTCCAGTCAACAATCTTGGGGGATCCCGTGGGGAATTGGGAGTTGGGGGGGAGGGGTATAGTCGATTTTGCGCATAGCAGAGATTTTAAAAAGGTAAAGAAAGTGTAAAAATGAAAAACCAGAGCCAAGAATCGCATTTCACAAAGTAAAGAGGATTTGATACCGTGTTGCGGAAACAAACGAGCGAGCGAATCCGGCATAAACGCACAGTCATAAAGATAACCGTTAGAAAGTAAGCCCTGAAACCTTTTATTCAGCTAGCTGACTCTTGTAAAATATTCACCATTGCACTTTTCACACTTTAAGTTTTTCAATATTAAACTGTGCTCTTGGCACATTTTGAAAAGTCTTATGTTATCACTATATTTGTGAAAAATCCCCATAACCGAATTCGCACAAGCTACAAAAACTACAATTCATATCTATCGACCAGCGAAGGAAGAATGACCCGGGTCTTGAACCCTTAAAAGCTGGGTCGGACACTCGTTAAGAGCCGGTTATTAAGCGTAGTAATAGAAAGTACTTTGGTGGTTATGAAAAAACAAAATATACGTTATGTAGCTAATAATGCAATGTAAATGAATGTTTAAGGGCATATTGTGTATATGGGAATATATAAAGTGATTAGTACAAATAAAATTTAAAAAGCACTATCAGATGAATTGTAATAATTTGAAACTGTTTGTAATTAGCATGATGTTAATGGTAGTACATGCGCAGTCTGAGGGAAGTTGCTTTAAAAGCTGCACTTGGACTTGTACTCGTGAGCCAATTTCCGACTTGTATGTGTTCCACGCGCAGGGACTTAGCGGCAGTGAGCGACTAATTAGTCTTTGTAATATTTTTTACTCGGTGTGGCAGGGTCAAGGTCCTTTGCGATAGTTAATGCAAATTTTGCTTAGATGGAGTTTAAGCCTAGGCAAAATAAATGCTTGCATTATCTATTGGAAATAGTATTGGGATATGGTTGTTGTGAGAGCAGGAAGGTTATTGGGATAATAAGAGGATACAAGTGAAATTGAAGTCGCATTGGAAGGCCCTCTTCCATAGGAATGGGAAAACCCAGAAATATTTTGAGCAAAAGTTGGTTTTGCTTGCTTCCTCCTTTTTCCAGTTTATTTCAATTTATGCCCATACCATGGAATCTTTGTTAATGAATGGCAAGCAGTGAATTTGTGTGAAAAATTTGGAGGTGAACTCGATCATAAATTTTTATGCTTAGTACCGATTTTTCTCCATGGTAATAAATTTGAGGTTTCATCTGTGAATATTTTTCTTACATTTGTTTTATTATTTCCCTTCCAGATCATGTCGGGAGGATTAAGTGTTATGGCTTTGGAAGAGAATGATGTGACGCGGTTCCTGGCCGCGTCCACTCATCTCGGATCCAGCAACATGAACTTCCAAATGGAACAGTATGTTTTCAAGCGCCGCCAAGATGGTGAGTATTAAAGAAAAAAAAAAAAAATAATAGAGATGTATAAAGAACAAGGTCATACAATCTAAAATGAAAATTTGTCAGTAGAAACACACAACAGGCCTATTATCTTGGCACTGCTGGTTTATTGTTATTTACATAGGTTTTCTTTCAATTCATAGGTGTGCACATCATTCATCTGCGCAAGACATACGAGAAGATCTTGCTGGCTGCCCGCGCCATTGCAGCCATTGAGAACCCAGCAGATGTGTACACCATCTCTTCCCGCCCCATGGGCCAGCGTGCTGTGCTGAAGTTTGCCCGTTATACTGGTGCAACCCCCATTGCAGGCCGCTTCACCCCAGGAGCCTTCACCAATCAGATTCAGGTGATTTGGGAAAAGATGCAGAATAAGACAAGATGGGAAATATGACTGCATGATATTTATCTAATGAAAGATGTCGGAGTATAAGTTGCTGAGAGCGATGCACAGAGATAGGGGGAAATGGACACTGCCATCTTACAGAGCAAAAGAAATGTAATAAAATGCATCATTGGGATTTAGAGTAACTGGAATGTGCGTCTCTGTTCGGTACCAAAAGCCGATGTCTGCTTTAGAGTTTATATTGATGCTCTTGAATATTTCAGGCTGCTTTCCGTGAGCCTCGTCTCCTTGTGGTGACTGATCCCATCTCAGACAGGCAGCCAATTACTGAGGCTTCCTATGTCAGCATTCCTGTTATTGCTTTCTGCAATACTGACTCCCCACTTCGCTATGTTGACATTGCCATTCCTTGCAACAACAGGGTAAGTTATCTACTTCAGTTCCACTTGTAATTCATATTTTGGGAAATTACATTCTTGAATATTCTGAAGTATGAGTCTTTATGTTAGAGGCCTTACTGCTTGTTTGATTTTTTTTTTTTTTTTCTACTGCTATGTTATTCTGAAAGAAACAGTACATTATATTTGAGCACTGCTTAGAATTGTTCTATAGTTTTCTTATTCTCCCTGGCCTAGCTCAGGCTGCAGTTTTTGAGCTAAGAAAATGGAACAAGCCTTGTATTGTGTATTATTCTAAGGAGGAAAATGTAATTTGTATAAATTCAGTTGCCCACATTCCCCCATCCCCCAGTAACTGAAAAACGAATACATTTTCAGAAATATTTGCTATGAGATCACCTAAGAGTTCTATGGTAAACGTTTTGAAGAAACCACTCCCCCCCCCCCCATCCCCCCTTCCCCAAATTGTCTTCTCAGAAGTCCCCATTAAATACTATTGCAATGAAGATGTGTAAACTTTAACATAAATATAGAAGTGTATAGTAGTGCATACTGCTACATGCTGGGTGATAACGTGTGCAAGGCATTTGGTACAAACTTTGAGATAGTCACCTGGCATCTTTGATGACTATTCTTTCTGATGAGACAACATTAAACCTTCTGCCAATGGGTTGAAATGTGATGTACATTTATGAGAACAGACTTAAGTGGAAACTTCATGCAACTTGTTTCTTTTTCCAGAGCCCCCACTCCATTGGTCTGATGTGGTGGATGTTGGCCCGTGAAGTTCTTCGTCTTCGTGGAACCATCTCCCGCAACCTGCCATGGGAGACAGACGTCATGCCTGATCTGTTCTTCTACAGGTGAGTTTCTTTAAGCTAGTTACAAGTGAAGATAGCATGGTAGTTTTGGCAATGTAGAATATTGTCTGTGGCCCCTATTTTGTAAATTCATTACATAAGGTTAGGGATTTCAAAAGACCCCCTACTTCATTGTCATCAGGTTTGTGCTTAAAGTCCCCCAGTATTGTTGCTCCAATGATTGTTTTGCTTTGCTCATCTAGCTCTATGAAGTTGTTACCAGTTCCTTGCCTTTTTCCCCCATGTAACTTTTGCAAATTATCAGTACTGCCCAGTGAGAACCTCAATAGCTTAACCATTCCAGTTTGAGAACCTGGTTCATTGGCATGAGCATCTGCAGGTTTCAATGTGTGTGGCCATGTAGTAAATTGTTACGAGGAATTGTATTTTGCTGGAATTGTATGAGAAGTTTACTTGTATGGTTTTCTTTATTATAGTGAGCATGGTTTTGTATTGAAGATTTAAAAGCAATTTTCCTCACTTGTTTCTGGGGGCTTGCACATAAAATTTCATCTGCAGTTCTTTGTAATTCATGGTATTCTCGGTGTCTGTGTATCAAATTCTTGCCTAAGACCATTTTTATTTTCCAATAGGGTGTGTCTCACAGCACATAACACACAATTATGGTAGAAATGCTGTGTGGCCTAACATTACTACCTGATTATTAGGGTCTTAGGGTAATATCTGAAGTGTAGGTAGATGTACCTCTCCACTGGTTGATAAAAGGCAGTAGGGGGGAGGGGGGTATATGAAAGGAGTGAAAAGTCATTACTAATTTACCTTATTTCTGAAAGTTAATGCAAGATTTGTTATAATAAAGTTTTGAATTTCTTTACAGGGATGCTGAAGAGCAAGAGAAGGAGGAAGCTGCCAAGGCCGAGGCTGCCAAGGCTGAGGCTGAGGCTGCCAAGGTAGAGACCCCTGCTGCCGAGAACTGGGGCGCTGATGTGAATGATCCCGATGCCGTAGCTGCTGCTGCCGGTGCTGGGACTGCTGCCCCTGTGGCTCCTGCTGCTACCGGGACTGCTGCCCCTGTGGCTGCTGCTACCGGGACTGCTGCCCCTGTGGCTGCTGCTGCTACTGTTGATGACTGGGGTCAGACTGTAAGTGTTTATATAAAAGGTTAAACATCTTTTCTTTGTGTGTGCTTTACAGGAAATATCTTTTATTTTTTTTCTTGCGAAATAACAATCTACTGTTTATTGCAGTCGGCTAATCTCTATTATTTTCAGGGCGATGATTGGGCTGCTGCACCAGTTACTGGAACTGGTGATGACTGGGGAGGCGCAGCTGATGGACCCAACTGGTAAACAGAAATAAATGATAGCTGCTGTAGCAATTCTTTGATTTACCTTGTATTTTTAATATGAACTTCAGCAATAAGATGAATACATGAAGTTGCTAGTGATTTAAACAGCATTGCAAAACCGGTTTTGCAGTTCCAAAGTCAGAATGAAAAATACAAGAATAATAATCATTATATGCACCTAAAACAAGAGGACCAGCAAGAAAGGAACATATCTTACCAGAAATAAGTAGATTTCTCTCCAAGCAACAGCCAAAAAGGAGATAACTTCGTAAAGGTCATCTCAAATGACCTATAATGTATTTTAAGAGGCTGCACTGCCTACAAATTTGAGTGAAGTAGTTCTCAGATTCAAACAAGGCTTCACTCTGAGAGGCCAGACAAGAAGCACAATGCTGAGAATTTTCAATCACTACTTTCTACAATACCTTGTATCAATCCACTCCCATCCACTCTACCCAGATGGTCTCTACATCTACAGCACCACTTTCCCCTGCGCCTCAACTTCCGACCTCTAATTCCCCTATCTCAAACCCTTTTTTTGTATCCTAAATCCAGACACTCCAATATCCACAACTATCCATGTCTCTCCCTACTTCCGTCTTACCTATCACATCAGAGAACCCAAACGCCCCACCCCATATCCTACCAGATCCCATCTCACACCTACTCCCTCAGATACCGATCTCTTCTTCACCTCCCCTGAGGACTAGAAACTTTTCTATGTATGACAAGAGAAAGTTCCTTCCTCTCAGCCACCCATCGAAATCTCTACCCAGATTCCGGCTGTTTTCAAAGTGACCGCCGAATTCCACCCTCCCCCTCCTCACATCCCCCTACCCCTCTTCCTCCTTACACATCCTATGCACTCCTCCACCCTCAACCATACCAAAAACCTTTACCTATTACTCCTGGATACCCGCGTAAAACCCTTCTATCACAATGTCCTTCCCCAGATCTCGCCTTTCTTAATGAACCTCCAGATACAATACTTTCACCTCCTTCCCCTGATCCCTCCTCCCACGATAATTCTCGATACTACACTGTCGCCTCCATTCTCTGATCTCATATCTCAGTCCCCAGACTCCTCTTACTTCTCAGACCTCCATTTCTACCCATAATACGTGTTGAATGATCCACAATGGCTCTGCTGCAGTAGAACATTAGAGGCATTCGCCCACGCAGACCTGACCTCCGCCATCTTCTCTCCTCTTACAATGCATCTATTGTCTGCCTCCAAGAAACCTTCCTCACACATCCTCCAATACCAATTCCCAACTCCCATTTTGTGTCACTCTCTCATTGTATATTTGCCTCCATACT
>NC_091570.1:10449664-10452164 GCF_042767895.1 Penaeus vannamei
GAAAAATGCTAAGGCTACACTGATATTAAAACCTGATGCAAAACCCTAATTCTTTGCTCCTAGTCATATTCACTATTCTCTGAGAGCAGCAGTGGAACAGATCGGGAAGCAAAAAGCAGAGGTGTTATGGGAAAAGTTAACATACTCAGAGTGATGCACACCATTGGTACCAGGAGCCAAGAAAGGTGGGGGTGTTAGATTATGTGGTTATTACAGTTACTGTAAATCCAAACCCGCATGTAGCTCAGCATCCTTTGCCCAATCTTTAGATATGTTAGCAGTGTATTTTTCTAAGATTGATTTGAAGACTGTATTTCAGCAACTAGAAATGGGTGAGGAATCACAAGAGTAATGGGTAGTAAATACTCTATTACGACTGTATAAGCCAAAGAACTGCCATATGGTATAACATCTAGCTGGCATGAAAATGAACACTAGGATAGGCTAATTGCAGTACTAAACCGGATAAAGACAAATGGAATAAAGATTAAAAAAAAGATAAATGTCTCTCCCAGGCTTCTTCACTAGAGTACCTAGGGTTTAGACTAGATAAAGATGGAACCCATAAGACGAACGGCAAGGTAAGAGCAGCAAAGGCAGCTCAAGTCCCAAGTCACAAAAACTTACAATCATTCATGGGTATTGTAACAATCTATGGTTAATTTGTAAAAGATTTGGCCACTATTTCACGCCCGTTGTACAGATTGACAGCTAAGGATGTCAATTGGTATTTGACAGAGGACCGTCAAAATCTTTTGATAGAATTAAGCAGGAAATTACTTCTAGTTCATTTTTGACACACTATAACAATGAGGTACCTGTTAAATTAGTATGCGATGCATCAGATGTAGGTTTAGGTGCTGTGCTAGCTCATGTCATGGAAAGTTCTGAGGAACCAATCGCTTATGCTTCTAGGCTGCTAAGGAAATCTGAGAGGAATTATTCTCAGATAAAGAAGCTCTAGCTTTAGTGTATGGAGTAAAACAGTTCCACATGTATCTTTATGCCAAGGAACAATTCACACTAGTTACTGATCGTAAGCCATTATTGAGTATTATGTCCCAAATGTAGATTACCAAAGTTAGTGGCTGCTAAGTTACAAAGATGGGCAGTTTTACTTGCTGCATACAACTGCGTCCTGGAATATAGGTCTACCACAGACATGGGGAATACAGATGCATTGTCTTGTTTGCCAGTGGATAGGGCATCGAATGCTCAGGAAGTAACTTGTGTTATGCTGGTAGATGCTCATCAATTGTCATTACAACACAACAGATCCAATGCTTTCAAAGGTATTGCAAGATCTGATATTTGGTAAGGATACTCTATTGTCACTGGCTGAGTTTAAACCATCTGTAGATGCCTGATGTAGATGGCCTGAGGTAGTACTGATGCATTCTACCAATTCAGCAACTACAATAAAAGCTTTAATGAGGATATTTGTAACGCATGGCATTCCAAAGCAGATTGTTTCTGACAATGGGTCAGTTTACCTCCAGTGATTCTTTTGTAAAGCTGTCTTATTATAAAGCTAACAATATCAAATAATAACAATATCTTTAGTGTAACATACCATCACAGATGGTTAGGCTGATCGTTTTGTTCAGACTTTCAAGAGTAGTATAAATTGTAGACAAACCACCAGGTCCACCGTTGGTAAATGTGTTGATAGATTTCTACCTGTATATAGGAATACACCGCATGCATCAACGGGATATTCACCCTCATATTTATTGATGGGAAGGAGGATCAGATGTAGACTTTATGAGACTCGATTTTTTTGAGGGTAAAAGACAGGATGGACGAAGGCACATGATTAAAATGATTTTAGAGTTCAATGAGGTAGATAGTGTAATGGTGAGAATATATACCTCCTCAGAAACCAAATGGACTAAAGGATATGTTGTAGATAGGTTGGGAAAGTTACACTATACTGTCAGAGTGGATGGTAAAAATCTGAAGACACATAATCAGCGAAGACCATCTTATCTGGACACTTCCGGGGACTCCAAAGATTTAACAGAGGTTGATGAAATGGTCTGTCAAACATCCCTAATAATGTATATTAACCCCAGACTATGTCCAGACCTCATGATTCTCAGAATGATGACGCATGTATGATATTAAAATAATGAGGCACATGTTCAAGATCCTCAACCTCGTGATTGAGGTACTCAGCCAAGGGAACTTCCTCAGACAACAACCCGAAGACAGTTACCTATGTCTTTGGCTGATCACTATTTTGGCAAATTTAAACGATTTCATTATATCAATGCACACCATTATGTTCTCTTATGGCCAGTATTTTTTTTCCTTTAAGGAAGTGTTATGTATATGAATCCATTATACAGTTCCTAGTTAGTTTTGTACTTTGTATTAGGATATTACTAACAATACATTTAAGTTAGCCCCTACATCACGTTTTCTATGTGCATGCGTCACCTACCGACAAGTATGTAGACTACTAAGCGTCCCATACAAGATCTTAAATAAAGGAGCA
>NC_091570.1:10462164-10464664 GCF_042767895.1 Penaeus vannamei
ATATCCATTAGTTTAAGCCGGTAGACTGACGCGGCCTCAAAACAATGGCTGCAAACGCACTCCCACTTCTCCCGGCTTCCATCGGGGCCGCAGCTGTCGAATAAAAAAAGGATAGCAGTCGAGGTGCCATGAGGGGTAAGCAGAGTCTGGGGCGGTTGCACAGCGGGTCCAGATCGGCGAGGCCACGACGGGGCACTGGAACGTATTCGAGTTTCCAAAGTGCGAACGAATTTGAAACGCGCGTGAAAGCGATGGAAAAGAGTGCACCGAAGACGTGACGGCCCCGAGGAGCTCCTGGCTTTGGTGTATTTTACAAAAGTAAACAGAGAGATTTTTAAATGGCTCCACTGCCGCATCCAGGAGCTTTGTAGTGAGGACCATCTTAAGTGTACAGCTGAGGAGGACTTGGATGTAAGCAGGAAAGTATTTGGAAAAGTGTGTCTCAAGTTGAAGTTGATGCTGTTCGGGGAAGTACTAACGCCAGACGACCGGGTACTTTCACGTGTGTTGTGCAGACGCAAACACACACACACACACACACACACACACACACACACACACACACACACACACACACACACACACACACACACAAGCATACACACATATCCATCTATTTATCTATATCGATATGTATACGTGTTTGACAGATACTATTAAACATTACAGAAGAACACGCTCATGCAAATTAGAACCTTAGCAGTCGGAATAAAATAAAAGATATGTTAAAGAAAGAAGGAAAGAAAGAAAAAAGAACATGCGGGACACAAGATGATCTCTCTCTCTCTCTCTCTCTCTCTCTCTCTCTCTCTCTCTCTCTCTCTCTCTCTCTCTCTCTCTCTCTCTCTCTCTCTCTCTCTCTCTCTCTCTCTCTCTCTCAATAAGCCATGACATGAATTACAGGAAATCAGTAAAATAGTTCCACCAAACATATTCCAAATAAGGCATCAAGAAGGCATACATCAGTAAAATGACAAAAAACAGTATATGAGGAAGACAAAAATGATTTAACCCCCCCCCCCCACGCCCCCGAAAAGTACACAAAAGTACCCACTCACTCATTCCTATTGATCTGTGGATAAAGGTGAAATATTAATGGGTATACGTTTCTATTTTTGTTTGACAGGAAAACAAGTCTTTATCAGTTTACATTTTGCATTTTAAGACGGAGAAGCATTTCTATTTAAGATGATTTCTAGAGTTGCCTTTCCGTGAAAAAGATATAGCAAATGGCTTAAACATTACAGGTAGACTATCAAATATTTTTCGGATTTTTTTCAGCTTGAGGTGTATCTCATAAGATAATAGCTAGAATAAGAATAACTGAACGATGATTAAAATATTAATGGCAATTACAACGAAAATTATATTGATAATTAATGTAAAAACTATATTTACGAATGTTAACGATATGGATGTGACAGTAAATACTAGAAACGGCAAGGACTTTAAATAGAGAGAGAGGGAGAGAGAGAGAGAGAGAGAGAGAGAGAGAGAGAGAGAGAGAGAGAGAGAGAGAGAGAGAGAGAGAGAGAGAGAGAGAGAGAGAGAGAGAGAGAGAAAGAAAGAAAGAAAGAAAGAGAAAGAGAGAGATTGAAATAGAGAGAGAGAAAGAAAGAAAGAAAGAAAGAGAAAGAGAGAGATTGAAATAGAGAGAGCGAAATACAGAGAGCGAAAGAGAGAGAGATGGCAAGATCGAAAATAAAGAGAGAGCCATTTAAACTAAACTTAAATGTAAATTCTTTGTTACGACCTTCACCCCACACAGTTTATACCACGAGATTTAATTACATTTGTATGTATCTCTCAGTTAACAGACATCAAACACCTCAAAGGAATAGCAAATATAGTGGCGGCGCTGAGTATCATAAACAAATATATTCTTGCGTTGTTAGACGTTGACACGGCCTCAGAACGTTTAACAGACGCGTCGCCTTGCTTATTTAATAAAAGGCTCCACGCTACTGTCAGAGCGAGGGCCAGATAATAGCGCAATAACGACGAAAAGATGACTTTTTTCTATTCTAATCAGCGTGGTGTTTCTGTGCTGGGTGTCTTGTCTCAGCGACATAAAGATGGAAAGATAGCTAATCTCGAGGTGGAGGCTGGCGGTGCCCCAGAGAGACGTGGCTCCAGGGCGTTGCAACTCTGAGGAACTTGTTCTGTAGCGCCCAGGTCATCTTTGGCCCTCGAGGCTGGGCATCAAGTCGGGGTCACTGCTCAAGGACCCCTCTGGCCTCGGTCCTGCTGGATTCTCTTGTTTATGGCGTATTCTATCTCGCGCAGGACAGGAACTCTGGTTGAGGTGTTCGATGAGGTGTGTTCTGTCAGCTGGCATAGGAAACTGGTCGCCTGGATAGGAGATGGCATAGAGGACTCAGTTCTCGATTTCTTACACCATTCTATCTTCTTATTAATTTCTAATCCTTTCTCTCCCTCCTTTTCATCTATCTCTCTCCCTCCCCCTTGTCTCTCTTTTTTTTCTATATTTTTCCCTCCC
>NC_091570.1:10479664-10482164 GCF_042767895.1 Penaeus vannamei
GCATTCAACCGAGGACACCTACGCAGATGAATAGATAAAGACGCATCTTCCTGAGACGCACTTTCGATCGGTAATATAATAACATGAATTGGCTGTTCATCTTTTGTACCACACCCCTTAATGGCGAGCCATTAAGGAATATGGTACAGGGAGGTCTCCCCAGTCTTATAACTCATGGAACGGGACAAATTCTTCTTGTAATGTATCTGCATGGTTTAGCAGTTACCAAATGTGTCTTTAGTCTGGAAAGTAAGCTCACAAATAAAATGAAAGAAGTCATCAAGTGATGTGCACTCTGACGGAAGCACACACACAGGAACACGTGCGGGCACACAGTCCTATTGCATAGTTTCATGGCTCACAGTGCCAGCAGTTGAGTTCGAACAACTAACTTCAGCCGGTGAACTTGAACAACTAACCAACTAATAGAGCAATTATAACATACTTGAGTGTAACAACATTGGCTCGATGATTTCCGCCGCATCACCAACTACACTTTGTAAGTTGGTGATGGTTTTCATGGACTGCACGAGGAGCGAGATTTGTGGGATTCCGTTTACTTTGTCAATGTAGATGCAATGAATTTAGAATCTGTTAATATTGAAACGATATGTTTGTTTGTTTGTATCAAATCAATATGCATGAGTAGATTAAATGAATGACCTAACCAGAGTATTATATATTTTCTTTGCTGATCTGTAAACTACTCCAAAGAAAATATATGAGCTTCATTAGTCCGCAAGAATAGAGTGTCCCTGTTCGCTTGGACCTGCGTGAGGGAACACTGGTATCCTACAGTGCCCGGTAGAGAGTACAGAGCCCCGACGATCATGGGTGCGATCTGCATTTGCCAGCACAGAGAATCATTGCATTTGTTCAAACGACATCCTGCGAACTAAATCACTTTCGCCTTCAAAGTCCTAGGAGAAAAGGCTCTGCCCTTCTTGCACCTAGCCCTCCTCTGCATCTATAAGAAGTCAGTAGAACAGTCCTGTATCCCTCCCAGAATATAGACGCAAAGGCACATCGGCCAGCACATTAGATTACACGGCGAGTGGCGGCATGGGGGCGTCCTTCCCAACACAAGACAGTCCAAAATAAGCAGTCTATCAGAGAGCAAACGTAGGCCTAGCCGGGTTTACGAGACTGCCGGCCACTCTGAGCGGGGTAATTGGCACTTAACAGTCGTGACGAGGCAGTTACCTAATCATCCAAATCCCCAGCGACGGTTCCTCCGCCACTAAAAGGGGACACAAATTAAATGAAGTGTATTCGAATGCTGGAAACGAGGAAGCCCTCCGCGATATTGTGGGGTCTCGTGGCCGCCCCAGGGCCTCGCTTCATTAACCGCTCGGTCGCCAGGTGCTGATTGCAGGTCGGGGGCAGCAGGCCCGTCGGTACAAGAGCAAGGCCGGGTGCAGGTCATGTGGTGCTCTGGCGAAAGCAAACGGCATGAGCATTGTCTATGCACATTCGCCCTTTGGTTCCGACTGTTGAAGGTGTCTCGCTCGCAAACCCTTACCATCTGCCGGCCTAAGGGGACTTACCCTCGCACTGGGCTGGCCACGTGCTCCTCCAAGCGCCTGCATTCGTGTGCAGCCACAGCGGATGCCGGAAATAGAGACGAGATAGATTGCACTCCCTCACTTATTACAAGTCATAAATATCACTGACATCTTGCGGATGGCATATACCCCCCATATATATATATATATATATATATATATATATATATATATATATATATATATATATATATATATATGTATATATATATGTATGTATGTACACACACACACACACACACACACACACACACACACACACACACACACACACACACACACACACACACACACACACATATATATATATATATATATACATATATATATATATATACATATATATATATATATATATATATATATATATATATATATATATATATATATATACATATATATACACATCCATACACACATATGCATATACACATACATATATACATATATATATATATATATATATATATATATATATATATATATATATATATATATACACATCCATACACACATATGCATATACACATAGATATATAGAAAAGGTATGAATGAGACTGGATATCTTCACAATACAAGAGATATCCAGTCTCATTCATACCTTTTCTACATTTGTCAACATGGATACGTTTCACATAGATATATATTATTTGTGTGTGTGTGTGTGTGGGTGTGGGTGTGGGTGTGGGTGTGGGTGTGGGTGTGGGTGTGGGTGTGGGTGTGGGTGTGGGTGTGGGTGTGGGTGTGGGTGTGTGTGTGTGTGTGTGTGTGTGTGTGTGTGTGTGTGTGTGTGTGTGTGTGTGTGTGTGTGTGTGTGTGTGTGTGTGTGTGTGTGTGTGTGTGTGTGTGTGCAAATACATACATACATATTCATGCATGCATAAGATTTAGTTTTTTTTAGTTTTAATTCCATTTGTTACAATGGATATTCTTTC
>NC_091570.1:10514664-10517164 GCF_042767895.1 Penaeus vannamei
GAGGAGTGATGAGGGAAAGGAGGGAAGGGAAGGGGGGGAAGGGAAGGAGGGAAGGAGTTAGGAGGGAAGGGAAGGGGGGGAGAGGGAAGGAGGGAAGGAGTTAGGAGGGAAGGAGGGAGGGCGAAGGGGGTGGAAGGGAGGGAGGAAGGGAGGGAAGAAGTGAAGAGAGAGAGGAAAGGAGGGAGGGAAGGAGGGAAAGAAGTGCGGGGAGGGAGTCAGGCAGTTCCTAAATGCTACGACGGCATCACGCGCCAAGAGGTACCTCATTGTCTCAGCGCCTTAAAAATCGCCGGTGCCTTTTCATCCTTGCTTTCCGAATGAACTGCCTCTCCCTTAACTCTTTTGTGCGTCGCAGGGAGCGCCAAGCCTCGGGTGGCGAGCACACGGCCGCCCTTGTCGACATCGCGCTGAAAGATGGTGACAGAACCCAGGAGAAGACTTGCCTGTTTGCTCTTTAATTGGTGTTGCTCTTTGAAGGAGAATAATGGATAAGAAGCGAAGGAGGATCAGAAGAAATCGCTTACAGGAAATATGAGAGAGAGAGGGAGAGGGAGGGAGGGAGGGAGAGAGAGAGAGAGAGAGAGAGAGAGAGAGAGAGAGAGACAGAGAGACAGAGAGAGAGAAACAGACAAAGACAGAGACAGCCAGACAGACAGAGAGAGAGAGAGAGAGAGAGAGAGAGAGAGAGAGAGAGACAGACAGAGAGGGAGATTGAGAGAGGGAGGGAGGGAGGGAGAGACAGAGAGAGAGAGGGAGAGAGGGAGAGAGGGAGAGAGGGAGAGAGGGAGAGAGGGAGGGAGAGGAGAGAGGGAGAGAGGGAGAGAGGAGAGAGAGGGAGAGAGAGATAGAGATAGGGAGAGAAAGATAGATAGAGAGATAGAGATAGGGAGAGAAAGAGAGATAGAGAGATAGAGATAGGAAGAGAAAGATAGATAGAGAGATAAAGAGAGAAAGAGAGAGAGAGAGAGGGAGAGACAGAGAGATAGAGAGAGAAAGAGAGAGAGATAGAGAGAGATAGAGGAAGAGATAGAGAGATAGAGAGAGAGAGAGAGAGAGAGAGAGAGAGAGAGAGAGAGAGAGAGAGAGAGAGAGAGAGAGAGAGAGAGAGAGAGAGAGAGAGAGAGAGAGAGAGAGAGAGAGAGAACGAGAGAAAGCGAAAGAGAGAAAGGGAACTTTAGAAAGAGAAAAGAAAAAGAAAGAGGAAAGAAAAAAGAAATAGACAGATGGAGGTAGATAGATACATAGAGAGAGAGCATACAGAGAGAGAGAAAGAGAAAGAGAGAGCTAGGGAAAGAGAAAGGGAAAGAAGGAGAGAAAGGCAAAGAAGGAGAGAAAGGCAGATGTATAAAGAGGGCTTAGTCGCACGAGGACAAAGGGGAAGAAATGAGTCGTGATGCAAAATAAGTTTCTTAAATGTCTGAATCAATTTCTGAGGTGGTCACAGCATGAAGATCTGTCAGGTGCCTTTGTCTAACTTTATTATTATGTTTTCCATTTTTTTCTGATTTTAAATTTTATGATGCTACTAACTTTCCCCTCTTAGAATTAAAAAAAAAACATTTATAATAATCACATACGTATAAGTCGATCTTAAAGGAGGAGTCCAACGCCTTCGGGTCCCCTCACTCCCCCACCCCTGCCTCCCGCAAGCGTCGAGGCGTTCCAAACATCTCACGTAGTTCCCCCTCCCCCTTCTCATCATTGCAATATGCACCAATATCCGGTGCGAATGGTGACCCCAGGACAATAAAAACAAACTGTCCCGGCGCTGAACAATATTACGACCTGGCAGCCGTGCATTGTAATGTTGCCAACTCCAAGGCTGTCCGTTCTGGCACCACTGTCGCTAAGGGGGGGGGGGCTGCCTTTTTCAGGGTAGGTCTATGTCCTGTGGTCTTTTCCTTTAAGGCAATAGAGTTAAAACGAAACAGTAGTTTCCCCCGCAAGATAAATCATTTTTGTTTCAATTGTGAAAATGTCAGATATGTACATGAGCCGTAAATCACCAGAAATCAAACCTAATCCACCAGTGATTCGGTAAACCTTAGATCTTCGAGAGACGACTATACAGATTAGCAATCAGTCCGAGTTAATTCAAACCAAAGCGCGAGAAATTAATACTTCCATCAAGGTGTTTCTATGAGCAGGAAAGTCGGAATATACTAATTTCTCCTACAACTACGTTCGACTTAACACAACAGGGGCCTCATTCTACTAACACACTGATGCTACTGTGCATTCTGTTGGAGGGGCTTAAGGCATATGTAAGTATACAAGTAAGTATATGTATTCTGTTCATTCATGCACAGATTTCAAAGCGAAAGGTTAGAGGCCCTTCGAAGCAGAGGAGTCGCCGGGGCAGGGAGGTCGAAGTGTAATTACTACACGTCTTTTTGCGCCACAGGAAAGATTTGTCGAAGTCGCGGTGAAACTTTAAAGAATGTAGTTGCTGCGGATTATCATTTCTATTATTGCTAGGGAATATTGCTTCTATTCCATC
>NC_091570.1:10582164-10587164 GCF_042767895.1 Penaeus vannamei
TAATAATAATAATAATGATAATAACAGTTATAATAATGAATATAATGATAATAATGAATATAATGATAATAATGATAATAAAGATAACGATACTAACAATACTGATTATGATACTAATAGTAATAATAATAATGATGAGGACAATGATAATAATAATAATAGTAGTAGTAATAGTAGTAGTAATGAAAATAATAATAATGATAATGATACTAACAATGCTAACAATGATAATAACAATAGTAATAATAATCACTATTATCATTACCATTATCATTATAATTTTTATCTCTGGTATCATTATTACAACAAGCAGAATAATGTTCACACGCATCAGAAGCGACCATTCCCACTAGTGTTAGAAGCAAACTGTTCATTTTTTCGCTCCGGTGACATTTTCAACGATTCCTACGACCATTCCAATTCCTACTACCATTCCGAAAACGAATCGCTGGACTCGAGTCTTCCCCGGACTAAAGCCTCGACACTGTACGGCGACCAGGCCTCAAACCTCAGCCTGGATGGTTTACAAATGAATGAAGTTGGACGAGGTATTGAAGGCGGGGCGGCCCTGGCCCTCCTGTGGTACAAGAACACGGCCTCCACTACTAACAAAACAGTACAAAGGTTCTGAGAGCTGAAGTTCCTTTCGAGCCAGCGAGGAGCGGCCACTTCAGGCCCGCCCATTCACGGCTCACTCATTATCGCCGCCCACAAAGCCCGGAGTGCCGCCCCTCAACTCTTGCGGGTGAGTGCCATCCTCTACAGGCACTCTAGAGATACATTTGGCCCTTGTCGTGGTGCCAATCTCAGTGGAGACGAGCGACGAGCATCCTCAGGGTGCCATAACAACACTTGTGGCCCGAGTTCTTTCTGGCGCAGGAGGTGCCTGGAGGGCCCGCCAGCCTCTGGAGGGCCAGCAGCCATCTGGAGCACCGGCGTCGCGCGCTAACGAGGCCGTGACACCCTCAGGCACCACAACAGCCTCCGAAGCCGAGATCTGAGGCTTCCACGTCCGCGAGGAGAGACGAAGAATTTCCGGTGCGGAGCCCACGCGCCGGATCCAATACCCAGCTGGGGTGGGGGTGGTGTGGGGGGAGGGGGGCGCAGCGGAGAAAAGTGCAAAAGCAAGGCAGGGACCACCGCCAAAGGGCTATGAGCAGCGCGGCGAGACTGCTAGCTCGTTCGCGCTGACTCCCTTCGCGAACAAACAAAGAACCGATTTCTCTGAATATTGCCGAGGAAAGTATTTTACTTCGCTAAAATGAGTTCTACAGTAATGAAGGGGTGAGAAAGAGCGCGCGAGCAGGCGAGGGGGACAAGCATAGAAGAGAAAAATGGAGGAGGGTGAGAGGGAGAGAGTAAGGGAGAGGTAGATATATAGAGAGATGGAGTGATATGTAGATAAATGGATAGATATGTAGATAGATAGACAGAGAGGGAGGGAGGGAAGGAGGAGGGAAGGCAGGGAGGGAAGGAGGGAAGAAGAAAGACATAGAGAGAGAGAGAGAGAGAGAGAGAGAGAGAGAGAGAGAGAGAGAGAGAGAGAGAGAGAGAGAGAGAGAGAGAGAGAGAGAGAGAGAGAGAGAGAGAGAGAGAGAGAGAGAGAGAGAGAGAGAGAGAGAGAGAGAGAGAGAGAGAGAGAGAGAGAGAGAGAGAGAGAGAGAGGCAGAGAGAGAGAGAGAATGGCAAGGGGAAAAGGGGGAACGAGAGAGTTCAAAACCTCCGTAAGATCTGCAAAGTGCTCGGTTGATGCCGCGTCATTTGAGAGAAAACTTATTTTCTTCCTGCCCATCGGCGCTCCGACACCCGCAGGTTCATGGTACAGAATTCTTTAATGTTTCTTGTGTACCAGATGTACTAGAGCGGTCTGGCGCCGTGAGCTTATTGGCTCTTACAGTGCCAACAAGCACAACGATTCACAGAAATTCTATCCAGTTGTTTCTCGCTTTTTCCTCAGCGATTTTGCTGTTTCGGAAAGTGCTGTGGGGAGCGGAGGACATCTCCTCCACCTCGCCTCGCCGTCTGGAGGCCTCCTTAGCCGCGGAATTCATATCCGGAAATAGCTCGAACATAGAATCTGGAGATCATATGGAAATGAAGACGTGTGTATCCGAGTTCCTCCGCCTGCGTCGCCGCCAGCAGGGACTTCGCTGCCAGACGCACAACGTTTCACGCTTTGCCTCGAATGATGTTTTCCTTTGGGAAGTGTGACTGAGGAAAAGCTTTATGATCCGGCGAAACAGCTTCTCCGCCTGGCGATGTAGCTGTCAAAATGGCCAAGGGAGGCTGCGTCACTTCCAGGATCTGAAAAAGCGAGAAAGTATTTACGTGAAGGATATTCGTAGCGTCGGCAGGCAGGGCTGGGTGTCTGATGCCGCAACGAGACTCCGTAGACGCTAGTCACTATATCTCTTTCCTTAGAGGCTTCTGCCATACGGCCTAACAGGCGTACAGCTTTATGCGGCTTCGAGAGAATTACGATTCCCCAGATATAAACTTATTCTATTACAACGCCTTCCACGCATTGATAAGCAATCAAAGTTAGCGCTAATAGATACACAATACTGTTAGCTTTTCCCCAAATGCCCTTACACAACAGTCACTGTTAAATGTGCTGTTTACTTTATCTGCAAATAAGAATGGAGATGTACCACGCCAGCTCCTGTTTTTTCCTCCAGATTTACTGTAGCCTATTACCATGTGAATGGATTGTGCAATTACAGCACTGTACTCTGCCGTAACAGTACACTTCATCGTCATAGCGCAACATTGTATTAGCATAAGTTTTTCCCGACGGAAGTATTTCCTCAAACCTCGACCCATTTTAAGTTTTGACTCGAGGCATTTCGAACGCTAGTCCTTGACACATCGCGGAGAGGTCCCCAAGCCGGTGTGCCACAGAGGACGCACGCCGCACCGTGTCCCATGCCTTGGTTTACCGTAGGACTGTAGCTTTTGGCGTCATGATTAAAAAAAAAATCTTATCATTTTGAATTTCTTATTTATTTATTTATCTATTCATTTATCTATTTTGTTATAAAATCTATTCTGAAGGACATCCTCAAAACAAGCGATAGAAATACCTGTGAACGTTTCCTTTTTAAAATCCGTTGACTATTTTCTTCTTGATCAAAGGGCGTAGACAATGTCGATTCAAAAACAGTGCAGTAACATCTTTATATAAGTGAGCTTTGCAGATGCATAAAAAACAATATGACGACACATCAATATCGTGTGGAAATTACCATAATCATATCTGCGATACGCAGACACACACACACACACACACACGCACGCACACACATAAATACATACATACATACATACATACACACACACACACACACACACACACACACACACACACACACACACACACACACACACACACACATATATATGTGTGTGTGTGTGTGTGTGTGTGTGTGTGTGTGTGTGTGTGTGTGTGTGTGTGTGTGTGTGTGTGTGTGTGTGTGTGTGTGTGTGTGTGTGTGTGTGTGTGTGTGTGTACACATATATATATGTGAGTATATATTTATACATATGTATAAATATATGTACATACATACATACATACATACATACATACATACATACATACATATATATATATATATATATATATATATATATATATATATATTTATATATGTATATGTATATATATATATATATATATATATATATATATATATATAGATATATATATATATACATATATATATGCATATATATATATTAATATATATATATATATATATATACATATATATGTATGTATATATATATATTCATATATATATGTATGTATATATATATATATATATATATATATATATATATATATATATATATATTTATATGTATGTATGTATATAATATATAAATATATGTGCGTGCGTGTGTGTGTGTGCGTGTGTGTGTGTGCGTGTGTGCGTGCGTGTGTGTATGTGTGTGTGTGTGTGTGTGTGTGTATGTGTGTGTGTGTGTGTGTGTGTGTGTGTGTGTGTGTGTGTATGTGCATGTGCTTGTGTGTATATGTGTGTGTGTGTGTGTGTGTGTGTGTGTGTGTGTGTGTGTGTGTGTGTGTGTGTGTGTGTGTGTGTGTGTGTGTGTGTGTGTGTGTGTGTGTGTGTGTGTGTGTGTGTGTGTGTGTGTGTGATTGTGTATGGATAGACATGCATACATGCATATATATATATATATTTATATATATATATATATATATATATATATATATATGTACATATATATATATATATATACATATATATATATACATATATATATATATATATATATATATATATATATATATATGTATATATATATATATATATATATATATATATATATATATATATATATATATATATATATATATATATATATATATATATATATATATATATATGTATGTATATATATATATATATATATATATATATATATATATATACATATATGTATATATATATATATATATATATATATATATATATATATATATATGTATGTATATATATATATATATATATATATATATATATATATATATATATAACATATATACATATATACATCTATCTATCTATCTATCTATCTATCTATCTATCTATCTATCTATCTATCTATCTATCTATCTATCTATCTATCTATCTATCTATATATATATACATATATATATATATATGAATATGCCCATATATGTTAGTATGTATTTGTGTATGAATTCACCTTCACCTCCGTCGTCCTTCCGTCCCAAACAGCGCCCAGTCGCCCGAGATTCCCTTCGCCCAACGCGGGATGCGACGCCACAGACCTCATAGTTCGCTCAGCTCGTGGAAGGCCTCAGAGCTCTGTCTTGCAATAATTTGATGCAAACTCATTGCGATTGTGAAAACTGGTTTCTACAATCGCAACAGAAGCAATATCATTATCTTGGCATTTGAAGCATACCAATCAACGCCAGAAAATCCTCCACGCAACTAAGGACTTGT
>NC_091570.1:10599664-10604664 GCF_042767895.1 Penaeus vannamei
TTAGACAACCAAGATCCACGATTTTTTTTTCTCTCTCTGTCTCCCTTTGTCTTTCTCTCTCTCTCTCTTTCTCTAAAATTATTATTGTGTGGGCGTGTGTGTAAGTGTGTGTGCATATGTGTGTGCGCATTAACAACAAAAGCTACTATGGCGTGCGTGCGCATTACTTCGATGTCATCGCTGAGGTCATAACGTCACTGCTAAAGAAGAGCAAATAACCTCAAGACTTCCTCACAGAGTTCTTACAAGCACGAGAATAGATAGTGTTGGTCTATTTTCTTCTACTTGCCACAAACTCGTGGGAAGCGGAGCGCCTTTCTTAGCGTGCTTCTAGGGAAATAAGTGCCCATAAGTCGCACTGCATAAGGGCGACTGTCCTTCCACGGCGCAGCACCTGGGTCGCGCTCACCTCTTGCGCTCGCTGCGGTGGAGGAAGGCTTGACAAGAGCGAGGCAGCGCTGGTCGTGGGGGAGTGTCGTGAATATGAGAAATGAAGGTGGAGGCGATACAGCGGTGAACTGTGTTGATACAGGGTTCGGGTGATGGGAATTTAGGAAATGCTCATGGCGTTGCAATGGCATCCACTCTTACGGAAATGGCAAAAAAATGTCTTAGATAAAACGATGGCAACATGAAATAATACTGTGGACAAATATTGCATATTTAGATGCAGCGATGATAATCTGAATGGCGATGACAATGAGCATAACACTGATGACAAAAAAGAAGAGAGAGAGAGAGAGAGAGAGAGAGAGAGAGAGAGAGAGAGAGAGAGAGAGAGAGAGAGAGAGAGAGAGAGAGAGAGAGAGAGAGAAAGAGAGGGGGGGGAGAGCGAGAGAGTGAAAGAGAGAAAAAAACAGAATCATACCACTAAAGCATTCCTCGCTCAGTCATTTCCCTCAGCGCTGCCAAAGCTAAATAGATCAAAATGTTTATCCTAACCGCTGATCATGTGCTGTTGTATATCCAGAGGTATAACCCCCCCACCCCTGTGTGCAGCAGCCATAGAGACACTACAGCTTCAATCGCCCTCTGTTACGCATTCCATAACATCCACACACAAACATCACTCATACTTCTTCCATTTGCATCACTCACACTAAACCCGCTTTTCATGACGTCGCTCCCACCGTCCCTAAATGGATGACCCACTCTAACCCCCTGAATATCGCCAACACGAATCTACCAGCTGTATATCGCCCTCATCGGTCGCCAGCACTAACCGACTGCATGTCCCTTCCCTTAACCCTTTTCTGTGTCACCCATACTAACCCACAGGACATTGTCCACGCTAAACCCACATGCATCGCCCACTTACCACTTGATTCCCCACCACTTGCCCCCTATTAGCCAGGCTACCGTGTCCTCGGGGTTCTTGCAAGTACTCCCTGTTATTAATTATACACAGCCCGTATTCGCCACCAGCCCTATTTGTATGTCATTTAGCATCGTGTGTGTTACTCGCTCGCGGTGACTGCTTACATCACTAGCTGGCTCTGTGTACGTCACTCACACCAACCACACTCACGTTACTCATTAATTCCATGTCCGTCACCCACACTACCACACTTAGTGCGTCACCGAAAACCTCAAAAAACAACTTCATGTACGTTACCAGCACTTATCCCATGTACGCCATCCATTAATCCGATGTACGTTACCTGACAGCCTCATGTGCGTCACCCATGCTAATCTCATGTACGTCACCTTACAACCTTATCACCCACACTAATCCCATGCACGTTACCCCTAAACCCCATGTACGTCTTGCAGCAACCTCGCATACAACCGCACTAACCCCATGTCCGTCGCCCAGTCTAAACACACTTCCGTCACTCACTGACATCCTCCACCCCCTGCGTGTCACCCCCCAACCCCGCGTCCGTCATCCGCAACCCCGCTACCGTCCGCCCCCCTACGTGCGTGCGCCCCCCCCCCCTTCGTCTGGAGGAGTCCCGGCTCAGCGCAGGTCGTTGTGGCGAGGGATAGTTGTCTGCCTCAGTTAATTAATGTCGATAATTAGATAAGGCAGGAGTCGACAAGTTTTAAGATGGGGAGCCGGGTTTACGACATCGATAAAATTGATATTAAAGCCATCGATTTTAATCCCCTGTTATTCGTTTTAATGCTGTGTGTTTGTCTACGAGGCTGAGCACACACGGGACGCGGCCGCCACTAATGAGGAACATGATGTATCTGCTCAGACCTCGCCGGTGCCGCCGCCTCTTCCTGGTCCGAGGCTCCGGAGGCAGGTGTCCTTGAGCGGGGACGTGGCACAAGTTGCTTTGGTAGCATTGCATTTGCAGAAAGAGGCACGTGGCCTAGGATACAAGTTGTTGGTCGTTTGCGTGGAAGGATAGAGGCGCCGGGCTAATGCAGGTTTCTGGCGACGTAAGAAGCGAGAGGTGATAACTAGAGAATAGTGTAGATGAGATATTGATGAAACAGCTATCTGAGAGCGGGGAAAGAGTGTAGAGTGCAATGTTTGATGATGCCTGTGCGCGACTGGTGCCGATCTTATGTTTGACAGTCAACGCAGCGTCTGTTTACGTACGTAGTCAGGAGCGTTTGATGGCAAAGAATTCAGGGCACTGGAAGTACGAGTACGTTCTACTTAACAGGGATTGCTGTTAGGATTATTTGAAGGATGCGGATAAGAAACGCGTTTGTGGTCGGGGTGCGGATGCGCGGGGAGGAGGCGGATGTCTGAAGACGTTACGAGCGCCTCGTGAGAGTATTACCTCTTACTGGGGCTGCTAAAGTCTATTAATAATAAAAAGACGTGTCGTCGAGAGAGGCCATCTTCGCTACCGCAAGTGAAGGCTTTGATGTCCCCGCCCTAGATGAGATTTTTGATGAGCTCTGCTAATGCGGTTACTTGTTTGATCTATTTATTACTTTTTGTGTTATCGTGACTGCAGTCATCACGCGTTGAGGGCCACAAAGACACAACAGGTGGGTTCGCCGAGCCGCCGCCGATGGCCGGCCCTTAAATGGGTTCGTTTGCTTGTTCTCAAACAAGATGCTTGCGAGTGCTTTAAACAGCGCTCGAGAGAACGTTCCTTCCGCGGCTGCAAAATTTATTGAAAAACCGTGGCACAGGATCGTTCAAACGACACTCGCTCGCCCATTATCTATAATGTTCATGAACTGTGTAATAAGCAACGATTTCAAAATATGCGATAGCAAATTTTAATCAGAGGCATTATCATATAACCATTATGGCGCGTGCACAGCGGCCTGCGGGATAAACGCTTGAGGATGATTTCCCAAACCGCGTAATATTTACAGTCGCAGCGTCAACATTACGACCCGAGGCGGGCTGCTGGGCGGCGCGGGCGGGGGCGCCGGCCAATGACAAACTCGCGGCGGCCGCAGCATTGACACTGAATGATTATGCGTGATTACGACAATGATACATCACACACCAATTACGAGTCGCCCCTCCGCTGTGAGTTATGATAGCCCGCCCTCGTCTGGTGGGGTCCCTTCCGCCCCTCGCCTGGCGGGTCCCTACACCCCTCGCCTGGTGGGGTCCCTTCCGCCCCTCGCCTGGCGGGTCCCTCTGCCCCCGTCCTCACACGGGACCTCTGACCTGGCAATGCAAGGATCGCACTGTTTTAGAAGTCCAGTATCTCGCACAGTATTGATGTGCATTCATGCATGCTGACTTGCACTTCCGGCAGAATGGGAACGGCGCGGGGGAGATGATGCTGTGTTCAACGCATCATTCTCGCAGTGTTCTCCCGCTTATAGGATTCTCAGACCCTCCTTTCACGGCTCAAGATGTACCTTGTGACCTCTGTCAGGGTGGTCAAGGACACTGCATTCACGTCGCGAACTTTGCAACCTGCCGTATTAGCGCAGAAGTACTGGCGAAAGCACAATCACTGGACGCAACACGAGCACATATAAACACACAAACACACATAACTACACATTTTACATACTCGCGTACAAATACATGTCCGCGCCCGCACTCGCGTTCGCAAACACACTGTGAAGCCTCAGTGGCTGTGAAGGATGATATGCCTATCCCGACATAATTCTAATTTCATTTCGACATGACAAAAGGTGTCCGACGCATCAAGCCCTGGCTGCTCCACGATTCATCAAAGGTCACCATCCATAACTGAATCTCATCTGGCTGCATTTGACTCCTCTGAGGGCGTGATATATCATGCCTTCCTCCGCACCCATTTATCCTGCACTGTCACCACTGTTGCCAACACACATGCTCATCCTGCGTTCTTTACATTTAAATACCCAACCGAGAAATAATGTCTTCACAAGCTTTGTGTCGCGCTGCTTGAACAGTCAAATGCACAAGGAATTTGCTTCTGGCAAAGAGGAATGAGCTGCATCAGTGCGTACGGCAGAGCACGACATTCGAGTTTGATTTTAGCGCATTAAAGGGAATCTCGTTTAAGAAGCGTTGGCACCACTGTTTGTCACTGGCCGATGGAACTCCTCTTCCCCGAGACGAATTGCCCTGTCAATCAGCTGGCATTGTGGCCGCGCCTTTGTCTCGCGGCGGCGTGGCGGGCGGGCGCTGCCGCTGCCCTACGCCCAAGACCTGCTGCTGGCTAACAGCGTTTGGCTAATGCCTGACCCTTGCATGGCAAAATATGCCGCTGAATGAAGCCCCCGATGAAAGGTTCAGAACTGTCACCTGACGAACGCAGCCACGAGGGTCACCCGCGGGACAGTCAAATCCTCCTCAGTCCCGTGACAGATAACTCTCGGCTGAAGGTGGGGATGATAACGATGACAACGCTTAGAAATTTGTAATGCGGATTACAGTATCATTTCCTGAATGCCATTTGCTTTCTTAGGGAATTCATTTTGTCTTCGAGCTGTAGTCTACTCCATGAGAATGAGCTCTCTAGTAACACTCATTGTTGTCTGCTCGTTTTTTTTTCTTTATTTCTTCTTGGATATTCACGTAGGATTACGAATCTTATGATCTAACGAACTTACAGAATGAAATGTATACCGCG
>NC_091570.1:10624664-10629664 GCF_042767895.1 Penaeus vannamei
AACAGTGACAAAAACCCCCACTTAGTATGCGGCGGCACAATCACGCCAGAAACCGCGCAAGTAATTTAACAGTTTGAGCGATTCCACTCTAGGGTTATTCTCTGCCGCCGAGCGAGGAGACGCGGATCCTATTGGGTGTCTCGCACTGACGGCTGAGACAGGAGTGTGTGGGAGCATGAGGGGGCCGCTTATCAAAACACACAAGGGCCATTCCATTAGCTCACGACCGGGAAAACCGCCTTTGATTGTATTGCAAATCGTGCCCGAGGAGTCGAACTCGTTCACATTCAACACGGCAGCATCAATTCCATGTACGATTTGCAAACAATAGCGGCGAGGGCCAAGCTATGCGGGGCCACGGACGCCACGGAAGGAACGTCGGGTCGACCCTCACTCGCCGGCACTCGTGAGGCTGAAGGCACTGCGGCGACGTTGTAAGGAGGCCTTCTGCGGTCGCCTCTTGGCCGCGGGTCCAGAGGCCTTTGGCGTGCGTGGGCGGGCCGCGGGCGGGTCAGGCAGATGTGGGTGGCCTGGGGAAGGATTTTATTTCTGCCGTTGCTGACTTGGTTTTGATTATGAATATGATCTTGTTGATGATGACAGCAATGACAAATTAATGATAAATTAGTTGTAGTAGTACTAATACTAATGATGATAATGATAATGACAAAAATGATTGTGATAATAGCATTGATAGTACTGATAGTAATGGTATTAATAATAACTATGAAAATTATAATTATGATAACAATGAAAAAATAACAATAGCAACAATGATGATATCAATGATTAATAATAACAGGAGTAATATTGATAGTGATGATAGTAGTAACTCTTTCATTCATTGTCATTATCATTATCAGTAATATAGTATTATAATTTTCATCATCATGATAATCATTATCATCATTATCATTACTACTGCTATTATTGTTCTCCTTCTTATTGTTGCTACTATAATTATTGCTACTATTATTGCTATTATTATTATTATCATCATTATTATTATGATCATTATTATTATTATCATTAGGATTACGATTATCATTAACATTATCAGTATCATTATTATCATCATCAAAAATATTATTATCATTATTACAAGTATCATTATTATCATTACTGCCATCATCATGACCATCATGATCATTATTATTATCATTATTATTATTATCATTATCATTACTACTACTACTACTACTACTGCTACTATTATTATTATCATTATTATTATTGTTATTATTATTGTTATTATTATTATTATTATCATTGCTATCATTATCATTGTTATTACTATTATTATTATTATGATTATTATTATCATTATTACTATTATCATTATTATCATTATCATCATCATTATTATTATTATCATCATTATTATTATTATTATTATTATTACTATTATCATTATTGATATTATAGATATTACTGTTATTATTATTATCATTATTGATACATTTTGGCTATTTCTATAATCATTACTATTCTTCTTATTATCATTGTTGTTGCTATTGTTGTTACCATTATCATTATTCTTATCAATAGTTATCATCACTATCACCACCATCACATACATACATAAATACATACATACATATATGCATACATATATGTATACTTGTATTAATTCGTATATACGTACATACGTATCATATCTTATATAGACATACATTATACATATATACATTATACATGTATTCTTCACATATATAAACATACACAAAAAAACACCTACATATGTATGTATCTGTAAAAATCAATTATGTCTATCCATATAAACATCAATTTATATACATACATACATACATACATATATGTACATACACACACACACACACACACACACACTCACACACACACACACACACACACACACACACACACACACACACACACACACACACACACACACACACACACACACACACACACACACACACACACACACACACACACACACACACACACACACATATATATATATATATATATATATATATATATATATATATATATATATATATATATATATATATATATTCTCTCACTCGCTCTCTCTTTCGTCGTGAATAGTAAATGAAACATAAGAAAAAATGATTGTGCCTTCCTTGATGTAACAGAATAAACCAAGCTGTTATGTTATAAATCTGCCAGTTCCAATGTTTTTCATAAGGACAAAGCTTTATTCAGGAGTAAATATATCTAAAGAAAAGCGAAGGAAAGAATCCTGAGGTTATATTCATGTCAGATGATGTTTGTTAAGCGAGATATCCCCCCTAAGTATTCCGAGCTATGAAATATTCATTTTATAACCAAATCAGAGAAGTTAAACTCCCACAAGATCGATGTAAAAAAAGAAAGAGAAAAAAAAGAGAGAGAAAGAAAGCTTTTAAGTTGCCATGACTCTTAGGATTTTCCAGTCTTCAAGTTTTGACTTTTTTTCTTTTTGTTTAGTATCTTCATTTCTGAGTTTGAGATTTATATATGGATAGACACACATACGTACACGCATACACACACACACATACATCAGGATAAATAGTGTCTGTGTGCGTTTGTGCGTCTATCTATCTATGTATAAATCCTAAATTGTATGCGTTTGCGCGAATTCCTCGTTTCCCAAAGACGAGATTCAAAAACGTTTCGCAGGAATGAAAGAGTCGGGGGGGGGGGGGTTAGTTTGTCCTTTTGGAACAGGTTCAGCATCTGCCTCTGCAATAAGATAAAGAGAATTATCAGCCTGACGAGGGGAATCGGCAGAGTGTGGCAGTGACGTTGCTTCAGCGAACAAGCGCGCGGCCACGGCGAGGCTTGAGCACCGGCCCGAGGATCAGCAGGGCGATGAGGTCGGCCTTGTACCTGCTCACGCATCCTCTCCTGGAAGTTTTTAGGCAACCAGTCAAGAGAAGGAATGTCAAGTGTCAACTCTAACGTCGTCTTTACGTAGCACGATCCCCAGACAGAGTACGCACCGCAGCAAACAAGAATAGGATAAGCTGCAAGTAATATGTAAAGTAAGTCTTGTTTGAAGAACTACTTACACCGACGGTGCCTGCCGCCTCTGTATGGAGTGGCCGGGTGCCAAAAACCCGGCGTTACTGCATTTATGCTTCTGATTACTAAAGGGAGATGAAAGAGTTCGCAACTTCAGTTAGTATTTCGCTTCAAGTATAACGATTGAAGTATAAACCATCTGTATTATTATTATTATTATTATTATTTTTGTTGTTGGGGAGGGGGCGATTATGACCAATGATATATTAAGCTGTACTTAATGCAGCGCAGCAGGGCAGTGCGTTGCAGTGCAATATTGTTCCTCACGGGGGCGAATTTGTGAAGTAGGTTATAATGTGGTATACTGCTGTAATATCAACACTAGTACGAGGCTTTCCATTGTGGCTGCACAGCGTCACTTGACTACCAAGGTTTCATTTGTGCGAAGGTTGGAGGGGAGGGGGGCACTGGGGGGCTAATCTTAGGCCTGTGAATGAAGATTTGTGGAAATGCGTCTTGCAGAATGTAAAATATTGCTCCCAGACTCCCTCCTCGCCCCGCGTCCTTCCCTCGCCGCCCCTCCCTGTGCCTTGAACCCCTCTGTTCTCCCGCCTCAACCCTTTAAGTCTAAGGTTCGAACCTCGCCCCTTCTTCCCCCCTCCCCTCCCCCCTCCCCCGGTCGTAACTCGTGGAGGCTCGCACGGCCGACATTTCAAGACGAGGTCGCAATAAAACCGTCATTACTGGGTGCAGCATTTACATTAGCGGACATAATGTGGCCGAGGACGGGAGAGCGGACAAAAGCGCGCGGGGGTGATGGCTGTGATGGCCGGCCGATAGTCCCCGGCCCGGCCCGCCACCACCACCCCTTCCATGTACCAATACTTCCACACACCACAGTCTTAGATGCTGCCGATGGGCATATAATTGAAAATTGGACCTGGGTCTTGTTCCTTGATCATAAAAAGGATTTTATTGGTCAAACTTGAATGCAATCCTGAATGGAGAATGCTTACTTGGGGTTTATATATGTGCGTGAGTTGTACCGTCCCTTTGAGTGAAGTTTATGTGCTTTTTTTCTTCATGAGTTTAAAGTCTATCCAATTTCCTTATAAATAATGACTCTATCGGTCAATCTTTGAACTATCACCCGACCGCGAGTGTAAGGCAGCATCACGAGGCTCGGCTGGGGACGCCACCCCCTCCCCCCCCCCCCCCTGAGCGCCGTGTCCCCGCCGTCAACACCTACCAGTTTTCACGCTAAATTACCATGATGTGCAGCTCGCAGATCATAGTCATTACGCAGCCGAAGGACCGCATAAATATGATGAGCTTAAGGAAAGCAAACACATGAAAAATGGCCTCATGCCGATGAACAAGCGTCTATGGAGGGCGTGATCGAAGACTAATTAACAGTCGTGCTGGTAATCTTAATGGTCTGATGAATTTTATGAATAACTGTCTTAATTATGAAGATGCAGAGGCAATGTTGAGTCCTCGCGATCCATCCCGAGGCGAGACAATGAGGCTAGGTGAGGTACTACGCCCCCCCCTCCCCCTCCCCCCTCCCTACCCGCGCCGTAACCCTCTGCCGCCTTTTGTATTCTTAGATTACATTTTGCGCACCTTGAAAAATTGTAAAAGACTTTTCATTGCGTGACTACATATCATACTTATATTACGGTTATTAGGGGCTATTTATTGGCTCGAAGTAAAACACAGAAAAGTCGCTGACAGGTTTATGACCTCAGTGTACGATAAGTTCCACAAAGGTCTCATTATGTTGAGTCTAATTCAAATGATCCAGCATGTTAACCCAGGAATTTTATTATGAGTCCGAGATTACGATAGATTGTATGTGTTCGTCTGTGCGCGTATATATGCATATGCATGGATATATACATGGAGGTATGCACACACACACACACACACACGCACACACACACACACACACACAGGCACACACACACAGGCACACACACACAGGCACACACACACACACA
>NC_091570.1:10634664-10637164 GCF_042767895.1 Penaeus vannamei
ACGCGACCTTACACTGTTGCATCCACATAATCTCAACATAATTTGGAAGATCTGCTTTGGCAGTTGCCTCATCCATTTCTACTCTTAGGAGATTTTAATAGCAGGCATCACCTCTGGGTAGATGCAGTTTTTCTGAACAGTGACACACCCATACATTTCCATATTCAAACTGGGTCATTCTCCAATATTGACCATTAGTTGATTCAACCTGATGCACAGTTGGATTTCACTTGGCAAGTCGTGGAAGACTTACATGGAAGTGACCACTTTCCAATATTTTTGGAGTTGTTGAATGGCATTCCAGCCAATGGGGTGAAGAGATGGCGACTTGAATAGGGATTTTTTTTTTTTTTTAGATTATCTGCAGTAACTCAAGAATCTGTGAGAGATTACCATTATATTCAAGAAGCTGTGGATCACTTTTGATCACGAATTCACTTTGCAGCAGAAGAATGGATCCAAAAAGTAGCAGGCTGTCCCGTCGACCTCCAGTACCGTGGTAGTCTGACGAATGCCAACAAACTGTCAGAGCAAGAAAAGCTGCTCTACAGCAGCTGAAACGACGCCTCAGCAATGTGACCATGATCCATTACAAAAGAATGCAAGCCAATGCAAGGTGACTTCTCAAGGAGGCTGGGCGGACATCATGGAGACAGTATGTTTCGTTGATTAACTCCAGGACCCCCTTAGCATTGGCGTGGGACAAGGTCCTTAAGATTGCTAGAAAGAACACATCCGTTTCACCACCTGCTCTAAAGATAGATGACATAATCCTCACAGATCCATAAGATGTTGCAAAAGAACTAGCAATTTCCATGGCAGGGATCTCTGAAGCATCTTATACTGCCCGATTTTTTACCCTTCAGACTGTCGTTCTTCAGTAGGACTGGTGCAGAACTTCCATAGAATTTAGACTCTACAGCTCTGCTGTAAAACTGCCCCAGGAAGTGATGATATTCCATGCCACATGATATCTCACTTATCGGAGAGCTCACAAATATTCCTGTTGAACCTATTCAATAGGATCTTTAAGGAGGGCACTGTGCCACCCAAACCTGGCAAGGATGCTTCCATTACAGACCAATTACAGCTGTCATTTGCAAGCTGAATGAGAAAATGGTAAATTTCAGGTTGACATTGGTTACTAAAAAAGGAAAAGGTGATGACCAATCTTTTCCAATTTTTCCTGTCTTGTGTCTTTTGTTTACAGTTTTGGCCCCTAAATTTTGTTATTTCGTCATTCCATCTTGTCATTGGTCTGGCCCTTAGCCTCTTTATGTTATCTATAGTCCAGTCTGTTGCTTTCTTTGTCCATCTATCGTCTTGTCTTCGACATATATGCCCTGCCCATTACCATTTCTTCTTTTTGATGCTCCCGAGTATATCTTCCACTTTCGTCTGTTCTCTGATCCACGTCGCTCTCATTCGATCTCTTAGGCTAATTTCCAGCATCGATTTTTATATCCCTCTCTCGGCACTTATTAGTTTCATCTCCAGTAATTTGGTTGCAGGCCATGTTTCTGATCCATAGGTCATAGCTGGGAGGACGCACTGGTTAAGGACTTCTTTTTAAACATACTGGCAAAGAGCCTCTAAGTATACTATTGTGTCTGCCGAAGTCGCTCCAGCCTGGACTGATTCGTCGCTAGATGTGTTTGTCTGTACGAGTTGCCCTAGATATATATACTTGTCTTCTACATCTAGTGCTTCGCCTTGTACTGCTCTGTTTGAATGGAACTCTGCTGTTGAACATAACCTTTGTCTTTCTCTTGTTCATTTTAAGTCCGACTTTTAGACTTTCTCTATACAGATCGTTTTTAAACGCTGCATTTCATTTGCTGATTCACTACGGAGCACAATATCGTATGCAAATCTTAGGTTGTTTAGGTATTCGTCTCCTATTTTGATACTCTTCCCTTCCCATTCTAATTTCTTGAATATTTCTTCGAGGCAGGCTGTAAACAGTTTAGGTGAGATGGTGTCGCCCTGAATAACGCCCTTTTTAATTGGTATTTTATCGGTTTCCGTGTGGAGCTTAATGATTGCTGTCCCATCTTTGTATATATCTTCCAATATTTTACAATATACCTCCTCTACTCCCTGTTGTCGAATAGCACCTAATACTGCTGGTATTTGTCAAATGTCAAATGCCTTTTCATAATCGATGAATGGCAAACACAGGGGTTTCCTATATACATACATACATATATATATATATATATATATATATATATATATATATATATATATATATATATATATATATATATGATTGTCTATCTCTTTCTCTCTCTCTCCGCTTATCTGCCACACCTATATATATATATATATATATATATATATATATATATATATATATATATATATATATATATATATATATATATATATATATATATATATATATATATATATATATATATATACATATATACATATATACATATATACATATATACATATATACATACATACATATATATATATATATATATATATA
>NC_091570.1:10647164-10652164 GCF_042767895.1 Penaeus vannamei
GCAATCAATGGAAACGCTAGGACTCCTATACTTGGACTAGGATACGGACTACGGACTCCGGACTAAGGATATGTGTTTCTATCGCAGTGCGTTGGCGAAGATGCTCCTCCCGCGATGCATTCGGGAACCGCGGCGGGGTCTGTATTGGCGGCGTGATGGGGCGCCTCCAGTACAGTATAGGTTTGATGGGATGGGTCCAGTTGAGAGAGCCTGGCGGGATGGGGAGTGATGGGGCGCGACCGGGAGGCGGGGAAGGGAGGAGAGGGGGGAAGGAGGGGGCGACGCACCCTCATCAATCAAGCGGTGCCAATACAAGACGCTGCGGGGCTCTCACTGCTCGCTTTTTAAAGTGATCGTCCCGCTTCCTGCAGCAGCTTCTGGCTTTCCAATTTATACTCGGCGGCGACGAGGGAACCGGGCGGCGCTGCGGAAGGCTGTCCTGACGCCGCTCGCTCTCGGGGGGCGGGCATTTCCGTTCCTCCTTCGGACGGACAGCGCCCTTGGAATACCAGCAGCGCCGGAACGCGAAGACGGAGCCGGGGGACGCAGCTGGTGTTGCGGGATGGGGGGGAGGGGGTGATGGGGTCCAGGAGGACTCCGACGCCGCCTCCCGCCTCTGTGTGTCTGTGGGTGTGCTTGCCTGTGTAGCTCTTTGTGTGTATGTCTGTGTATGGGTGTATGTGTCTGTAGGTAATCTGTCTGTGTGTGTTTGCCTGTGCATGTGTGTATGTACGTGAGTTTACCCGTGTTTTGGTTTTGTATGGTATCTCCATCTGTGTGTTTCAGTGCTTGCATTTGCCTGCTCATATGTTTGTGTGTGCGTATATGAGATTGTTTGTTTTTGTTTACTTTTGTGTGTATGTACGTATGTCTATGCGTATAAGAAAATCGCACTTATCATAGCCACCCCTCCATTTTTGCTCATTCTCAACAAAACACTAACAGGGCACTTATTTCAGAAACTTAATTTTCTCAGAATACTATTTAAAAAAAACTATTCTGAAGGCGGTACTAGGTCTTGCCACAACAAAGCCATTGCCGAGGTATGGAAACGGCTATCACACAAGAAAAGCATTGGTTGTTCATAGTTCCAGATCGAGGTTCCGAGGCAATCTTTCCGTAGGCAATTCTATAAGACGCTTGTAGGTCCGACAACATTAGGCGAATATGACCGCCATCTTTAGATAATTTTGATAAAGCGAAATTTAGACATCACCATATTCTCTTCCAGTCCCTTTCACACTCAAACATGCATGCACACGAGCATATAGCGGTTAGCACACACGCAAATAATAACACACATAAAGAACGACAAACATCCGCATCCAGACAAACACATACGACAAACACGAGCACATATGCACATATATGAATACATACACACACACGTACAGACGCATTCTCACACACACACAAATATGTGTGTGTGTGTGTATATATATATATAATATATATATATATATATATATATATATATATATATATATATATATATATGTATATATATATATATATATATATATATATATATATATATATATATATATATATATATATATATATATATATGTTTGTACATGGAAGGTATATGTATACACACACACACACACACACACACACACACACACACACACACACACACACACACACACACACACACACACCTTCCATGTAGAAAAAAAAAATATATATATGTGCACGCAAACACACACACACACAACTACCACATATACACATACAAACAGGCGAAGTAAGCACACCTATACAGGGAGATTTATAAACACATAAAAACGCACATAAGCAAACAAATACAAAGCACACACACATAGATACACCACCGTACACACGCGTACTAACACGCACATAAAACACACACACACACATACAAACACACAAACAAACATAGATCAAACAAACAGGCACAAAGGAAATACACACTCATACAGGGAAACAAGGACACAGCAAAGACATAATAAACAAACACATTGACACAACACAAACACACATTCTCGTAGAAACACAAAACACATTCGTCCAAATAGGCACACAGCAAACACACACACACACAAGTAGAAACACACAAGATACATACATACAAACAGACACTCGATAAACACACACACAGGTAGAAACACACAAGATATATACATACAAACAGACACTCGATAAACAAACACACAGGTAGAATGACACAAGATGCATACATACAAACACACACACACACACACACACACACACACACACACACACACACACACACACTGGCACACAAACAGGCTAACAAACGAAGCCATAAACACGGCAGAGCGCGGCCGCCGTCAGGGCCCGAGCTGCACAATCTTACACTCTGACACCTACAATAATTAGGGCCATATTTTCCAACGGACAATCTGTGGGACCGGAATTTTTACATCGCTGATTATCCGCGCTTAATGTTATTGTCGATTAAGACAAATATTTCACCAGCAAACATAATTAGTATTAAGACTGTGATGAACATAGCCGGCAGTCTGGCTTTATGAGTTGGATTCAAGGATGGCTATCTTGCTTCGCGCAGGAATCAGGTGATAGTTTGCGTCCAAGGTGATCTCTCTGTGTAAAGAAAAATAAAAGAAAATAAGAAAATAAAGAAAGAGAAAAAAGAAAAAAAAAGTGGGGGTGAGGGGGAAGTTAGATGTTTTGAATATATATATTTTTTAATTCTAATTAGCAACGACTTCACGCTTCTCCTTCCTTCACAGTGCGATGCTTCTCTTCAACAAAGGGAGAATCTGCTCCCTTTACCGACGAAGTGAAGGCAAGATTCTTCTTGACGGAAATGGATCGACAATGACTGTGGTCAACGCGTAATTCCGAACTAAATAATTAATGTAAAAAAAAGAAAGAAAGAAAAAAACATCGTTCTTGTCTCGTAAGGCAAGCTGTGTTTATTATGTAATGCTACGTAGATATTCCTTCTATGTTAGTCTTTATTTTTAGATTTCATGATATTTCTTTGTAATGTTCGTTGATACCAGAGCTTACACTTCACCAAAACATACGTTTAAACTAAACAGTGTTATTCTAGAAAGTGTTATCCACCGTTCATATTTTTCTAAAACGGATGTGTGTATGTATGATATTCAAACTCTTTATCTTGATACATAACTACACATGCAACGCGATCGAGCTTTAAGGATATCCGTGGATTATGTGTCTTACTACACCTCATTCTTTTTATTTGGCCATTATGGGTGTATTGGATGCCAATCATAGCCCCACTTCCCGTCTTGTATATCCACGCCGTCTGACATAAGTGGTTTATAATGATGGGAATCGCAGCAATAATAACCCGCCGTTTTAAGTACATGTTCAAATTGGCATTGGTTTAATACGCGTGAGATTATTATCCGAAAATGAGAACCTTAAAAAAAAAATAGGAAAGAAATCTTGATTTCTCGTCCGAGGAGAAGAATGTTGTTATTTTTTGTGTATCATCGGCGTGCTCTGGTTTTTAGAAAATTTTGCTGAAATCTTGTGAATTCCAGAAGGGCCGTTCTCTCGTTTGATCAGGCCTGATACGACTAGAATTTCTAAAACGGACATACCTCTGTTTATTCTATTTTCCTTCCCTCTTCCGTCTCTTTACATTCATCTTTTTTCCCTCCTTTGAGAGTCCTTTTGAATATTGCAGCTTTCTTAATTAAGTCTTTGCGTTTACATAATCGAAGGAGTAAAGGCTTAATGTTTGTCCGAAAATGAATTGTTGCGAAGACTGCATGGAAACGCATAGGCAAATAATCTCTGTGTGATGTCGATGTTTCAGAATGTTCAAAACGGATCCCAGAATGATTGAGGGCCGGAATTTTCTCCGTGGCAAGAGCGCGCCGGGGAATGTATGATGACGCTTGAGGGAGTCATCTGATAATCAAATAACATAATGGTTCCTGGAAGCCGCGGTTATCGGGGAGCCGAAGTCATCGTGCGCCTTGGCAACGGCGACACATAAACACCTTGAAGAGCGTCGTGGAATAATTAATTGCCTTATAGCCAGGGAACAATAGACGACTTGTAATGGAATCCAACACTCTATTCGTCTTTGTCGGGCGCCGCCTTGCTGAATAAACACTCAATTTAACGATTCTAGACTATTCATTATCGACGTTTTCTTCGTTTGAACATTTGAAAAATGCCTGCAGCAACGCCATGTACAAGGATACGAGGGTTTGAAGCACGCAGCATGAAAATGTTTGGTCGATCCTTCTTAGTGCGGTCAGCCCTATTTTGTTTGTCATGACACGCCTGTTAGAGTATCAGATGACACAACGGTTACATTACAGGATTCTGATGATCACCTCGGTGGCTACGGTCGATTCTCTTTGTTTGCCCTGAACTGCCTTGTCATTTATGCAGTGATCTGAATTATTAATGTCCGGCGAGAGGTCCCTAGGATTCGTTTTATAATACAAACATGCTGTTGATGAGGATACGTGTATATCCACTATCTATACGTGGTCACGACGGGAGGGAAAATAAGGGTCTTGGTGTCGGCGAAGGAGAGGCCCCGCGTCGCAGGGTACGCGGGTCCATCGAGACGGGACGGAGCAGTTCTTTTTATTTTTGAGTTTCCCTTCGTGAGTATTGATCCTGGCTGCCGGTCCACCTCTGTCGAGTAACCATAGGGTCGCCGCTACTGAGTAACCACAGATTAGCCACTGCTAAGTAACCACAGATCCTCCAGTGTTGGGAAACCACACGTCTATCACTCTTAGACTCCGCTGTCCCACGATTACAAGCGATCGTCGACCGGCCTCATTAACCTTTCTACTCGTGTATTTGCCACCCCCCCCCTCCCCAGAAAAGAAGGGGGAAATCTCTGATCCCTTTCGCTCATTTCTCATTTATTTATCGTGTAGCGAGATGTTCCCTTTGCGACTCCAAGCAGCAGCAAGGCTAACAAGCACCCTCTGATCTTGCTAGTATCAGATATTTCTTTTTCTGCTGCAATTACAACTTTTAAT
>NC_091570.1:10674664-10677164 GCF_042767895.1 Penaeus vannamei
AAAAGAGCAGTAAATTTAAATCCGAGGTAGATTTCGGAAGCAACATTTATGCAGAACAAGAACAGTAAGAAAGAACCTTGTAAACAGTACCGATATTTAAAGCAACAACAACAACAAAAAGATAGAATGTTGACAAGTAGAAGACGCGGGTAATTAAGAATGGCGACCAGAAACAGCAGCCAAATTATGGCAATTCGACAATACGTGTGTTACAGAGAGAACAGTTTAACACCAAATTTAAAATAGCATTTGTACACCCCAGTGATGCACGGACAACATCTGAACGCTCAGTGATTTTAATCCCCCAGTTACATTAAAAAGAAAGAAAAGAAGAAGAAAAAACATATTGGATTCTGAAATCAAAACCAAGATTGGGACGAAATTATAACGTCACGTATCCCTCGCGCGATGACGTCACGAGGATCGGCCTGGGAGTGTAATGACGTCACGAGGGCCGGCCTGGGAGCGAGATGACGTCACGGTGGCCGGCCTGGGAACATCGACGTTTCCCGCCAAAACTTACAACGACAGTGTTAATTAGTATTAATTTATAGGGAGCAATAATGGCGCGGTGTTAATTCGTTTCAGGTAATAATGCTATAATCATTATTTATAGCGTTTCGTAATAATGCATCTAACGCCGTACCTTTCACGCTGTTTAATTTGTGAATGGGTTTATGCCGTAACTGCTATTCGATATCAACTGATGGGGGGGGGGGGCGAAGGCGACCGCGGGAACAAACAAAGAACAATTAAATGCAATCGTTTGGGACGCCTGTCGCCCCTCCCCCCCCCCCCCAGACACGGGGAGGAGGGAGGGGGAAGGGGGAGAGTAGAGAGGAGGAGGAAGCAGAGAGGAAGGGGGAGGGGGGAGTAGAGAGGAGGGGGAGAATGGGAAGGGAAGTAAAGGGAGATGGGAGGGGGAGAGTAGCCAGAGGAGGGGGAGGGGAGAGTAGCCAGAGGAGGGGAAGTAGAGGGAATGGCAGGGGGAGAATGGAGGATAGGGGGAGGGGGGAGAATAGAGAGGAGGGGAGTAGAGGGAATGGGACGGGGGACAGTAGAGAGAGGAGGGTGAGGAGAGAGTAGAGAGGAGGGTGAGTAGAGGGAATGGGAGGAGGAGAGAAGGGAGAGGGGAGGAGGAAGAGACAAAAAGGGGGAAGGGGGATGGAGGACAGAGAAGGGGGACGAACAGGAAAGAGGGGGGAGGGACGAGAGGAGAGAGGAGGTTTAGAACAAATCAGATAAAAGAGAGAAATGAGAAGGAAAGGCAGATAAAAGAGTAAGGGAGACTGAACTGACAAAAAGGGATAGAGGAAAGAAAGTTAAAGGAGGGAGATAGGATAAACGAAAAAGCAACAGGAAGGGCTGGGTAGACGAGGGTTGGAGGGGGGAGGGGAGCCCAGTACATAGGCTGTACACGTTAGCAAATTATATTACGTAAAAAAAAAAGAAAAAAAAATACATAAAAGACCGTCCATGCGCGCGACCTCAGACAATTACCTGTAGAATAACTGATCCAGGTAAATGCATTAGTTTAATTAGTGTTTCGAAGATTAAAAGCGAGTAGTTACGTCGGTGAGTCATGAGGTTTGGCCATGTTGAATGGGTAAAACGATTATGAGAGCAAGATATGAGGAATCGATTTTCTTTTTCATCTGAGATAGGTTTGTGAAGAGGAGAAAGAGGGGGGGAGGGGGTGAAGGAGTTGGATAATCAAACGTGAATAAAATGATGGTTAAGGAAGTGAAAGGGGCTGTGGAGAAGAGAGAGAGAGAGAGAGAGAGAGAGAGAGAGAGAGAGAGAGAGAGAGAGAGAGAGAGAGAGAGAGAGAGAGAGAGAGAGAGAGAGAGAGAGAGAGAGAGAGAGAGAGAGAGAGAGAGAGAGAGAGAGAGAGAGAGGGGGATAGAGAGAATGAAAAAAAATAGATAGAGAGAGAGAGTGAGGAGAGAAGAGAAGAGAAGAAAGGGGAAGAGAAGGGGTGAAAAGAGAAAGAGACAGGCTGATAGACGCAACGATTTGGATGGAGGGAAGGAGAAATAAATACGTAGGGAAAGAGAGACAGATAAAGAGGAAGTGATAAAGAAGCTGGAGTGTTAGACAGGTAGACATGAATGGGAATTAAGAAATACATAGCAAAGGAGAGATAGACTGAGTATTGTGGAAAGGTATGAATGAGAACGAATATCTTCACAATGCAAGAGATGTATTTTACATCTCTTGTATTGTGAAGATATACATATCATGTATACATATCATACATATCATGTATTTCTGACGAAGATATAATCGAAACCGGTAAAATACATCTTTTGTAGTGTGAAGATGTTCGTTCTCATTCATACCTTTCCACATTTATCAACATGAATACGGTACACTGAGTATTGTCTTGTGTCATGCAACCCATTGCAATCCAGTGAGGAGTAGATCGGGCATGAACCCAACTAGAAATAGCTGCCACAGGCCGGGCCACTCTCGGGAAAAGGCCCGGGCGGAGCTAGAC
>NC_091570.1:10712164-10714664 GCF_042767895.1 Penaeus vannamei
GGCCCGTGAGGGCGGACCTGAAATTGAACCTTGATGGGGACCATGAAGGTAGACCTTGAGGATGGACTATGAGGGTGGGCCTTGAAGGCGGACTTGAGAATGTACCTTGAGGGTGGTGATGATGGGGGTTATAGTGGTGGTGTTGGTAGCGTTAATGGTGGTGTGATGATGGTGACGATGATGATAATGATGACGATGATGATGAATGTGATGATAATGATGATGGTGATAACGATGGTAATGACGACGATGAAGATAAAGATGGCGATAATGATGACGATGATGATGGTCATAATAATGATGAAAGTGGTAGTAGTGTGATAGTGATGGTGGGGGTAGTGCTGGTGACGATACTGTTAGTGATGATGATGAAGGTGGTAGTAGTGGTGATGACAATGATGACGGTGACGGCGACAATAACAAGACGAACAGATCTGTAGCCAAAGAATATATACGACATGTACCGAGAGGATAAGGCTGGAAGAATAACCTTTGGAAGAAAAGATCACGAAGTATAAATCGACAATGTATTGCAAAACGATGACAAGTTTGAGCTAGAACAAAATTCAAAGAACCATTTTTTTCTTTTTTACATTCCGAAATTTAAAAAGAAAAAAGGACTTGTCGAACTACAATAATCGCCTTAAGAAACGCTTCTCTACAGCATAAAGAGGAAGCGAGTTGGTTTCAGTCACGACACAAAGGCAGAAATCCCCAAATAGGATCGTCGCTCTCGCATTGGTCCCGAAAGTATCACTACAATTCCCTCCAAGAAATGCCGAGAGTCCGACCGAGGAGGAATCAAGATTTCCACTTGAGAATTAATGAGGGTTTGAACCCAAGAGCTGGACAACCCCCGGCTGATTAGACCAATATCCAGGGTATCGAAAATAGAAGGTTCCTACGTGTATGCTCTCCGTCTGTTGCCGGGACGTTACGTGTCTTCTGTCTCAAAAAAAAAGAAAAGAAAAAAAAACTTATTTTAAAGGGTTTCATTCACATCAGGTATGATATGCGTTTTGTAGAAAACATTTTCTTCATTTACTAGTGTATAGTTTTAACGCACGGCATGAAAATGAATAAATCTGTATCATAATTGATAGGTTTATAATGTATCGCTGGTTGCACAGTTGTTGCTGGCTGCATCCTGAACTATTCTCGTCGCGGCCGCCCCTCGCCAGCGTCCCCTGAGAGACACACCCACAATGTAAGTTAATGCCGGCGGCATCGGGCGGCTCCGTAGAGTTAAGTGTGAAGATCGAAAGCGCCGTCGGCAGTCCTGGAGCTGCAGTACAGAGCGCAGCGGCCTGACGAGCCGCCCAGCATTCCATAACGTAAGGAAGTAACAATTTCCTCGCAATGAATGGACATAATTCTTCAAGAGCGAAGGGGAATTACCCCGGGCGCTGCTCCCCCTCGCCTCCGGCATTATGGACTCTAAGCATGAGAGGACAATTTAGTGAGGCTCTTGTTCCTACGCGGAGCCGGGGTCGGATTTTCTTTCTTTTTGGAGCTGGATGTCATTCCGCCGGTGCGAATCACGAGGCTGGCTCGCCTAGTGTTTATTAGGCTCCGCACGCGAGGCCCACACGTTACCAGGGCCTTATGCGAGGCTGACAGGAAGACGGCATAAGTGTAAATATGACACACGTAGTTTATTTAGCAAACATGCTAAATTGGAGACAAAATGCTGAGTGTGAAATAAGTATGCGTAATGCAGTGTTAAATTAAGTGCAGTGTTACTAACTCGTTTGTCTTCCTTGCTTATGCTTAGGTGGAATGCCGTGCCCATTACGCCGTTGAGATGAGCTCGCTCTTATAAGTAACCTGTTCACGGAAGGAACAATCCCATTCCACCTTTCAATAGAGAAGCGGAGGCCTGCATCTTCCCACTGATTTATTTCGCAGTCACCAAAGATTCACTGAGCCTCTTGTTACTGAACAAAAGGAAGAGACCATTTGCAAGAGGCCTCCCTTTAAGCTCGGCACAATGCCTTCCCAATCAAACTCCAAAGGATTAGAATCTCCAGTTACGTAAAGAAAGGTCTCACAAAACAATATGCTTTTTCATCGCCCCCACTTCACGTTCTAGACTCCCCCCCCCTTCTGGTATTGAGGCTTCCCCGCAGGTCGAGCCCCGAGAAAAGCCCCTTCACGGGAATTACTGCTGTCCAGCCATACAAAAGCTAATTGGCATGGATACTGTTATCATTGTTGCGATTATTATTGTTATTCTATTAGCGTTATTGTTGTTCGTGTTGTTTTTGTTGTTGTTTTAAAAATTGTCGTTATCTATGTTATTATCGTTATCATTGTTGTCCTTTTTATTGTTGATTTTTATTACTGCCATCATTGTTATACTTATTATCATTATCATTATCGGTATTGATATGATAATGATGATGATTGTAATAATGATAATGATAAAGAAATAATAATAATGATAATATTAATATCATTATTATTATTATGATAACAATAATGATGATAATGATAATAG
>NC_091570.1:10719664-10722164 GCF_042767895.1 Penaeus vannamei
CCGAGCCTTGAGAGATGGAGGCAAGTCATGCGCGCGTCGAGGAGGGATATTAATCATGGAAAAGAACAAAAATTCACAGTGGGGGTTCGCCTCGTCTGCCCTGTTAAACCGCCTTCTGTCACGCACATAGAAATACACACTCTTGTAGACACTTACACGTGTGTGCAGGGAAACAGTGTGAGCGAGGGAATGAGACGGAGAGAGTTAAAGAGATAGATAGAGATAGAGATAGAGACAGGTAGAGAGATAAAGAGAGAGAACTAGTGAGAGAGATGGAGAGAGAGATAGAGAGATAGAGATAGAAAGAGAGATAAATAAATAAGAAAACAGACAGATACATACATACACACACACACACACACACACACACACACACATACATACACACACACAAACACAACACACACACGCACACACGCGCACACACACACACACACACACAAACATATATATATACTGTATATATATATATATATATATATATATATATATATATATATATATATATATATATATATAGAGAGAGAGAGAGAGAGAGAGAGAGAGAGAGAGAGAGAGAGAGAGAGAGAGAGAGAGAGAGAGAGATAGAGAGAGATAGATAGAGAGAGAGAGAGAGAGAGCAAACTCCTGCAGCACGCGTTGCACACCCGTCCCCTCGGCTCAGCGACGCCGAGACGCGAGGGAGGCGAGCGGCGCGGAGGTCCGTCGCCTCGAAAGCAGAGAGCCAGGAGGGAAAGCTCGAATAATGAGAAACCTGATCAAAGATAACTCCCAGACGGACTTTCTCAGAATTAATATCAACGTTGTCATCAAATGATTTATGTTGACGCCGCGGAAGATGGTCTCTTTTCGCCGCCATGAGTAATGGAATGGGGACACGACATGGACCTGTAAACTGGCGGTATTAAGGAGCCAGATAGTCCATTAATGGCGGCGAGTGTGGGCGCGGGAGTAATGGATCGGCTGATATGTCGTAATGCTCACAGCGGGAGGCTGTCGCGCCCGCGGCCCTCGCCCGCCCTCTCTCACGGCCCAGGGGGTCCGCCCGCCTCGCCGCCCGCTACATCTCTCTCGCCTTGTCCTAATGAGAATCAGCCATGAAGTATTGCGTTTCAGCATCGGCTAAAAGGCACTTTATCCATCATGTTAATGGAAGTACCCATCAAAAGAGGCAGTAAACACTAAGGTTTGGATCCTGCACTGACACATCCCGGGGCCCGGCTGTGGTGCGGTCCGGCTGGGGTCAGGCGGACACTGCTCAGCCGGAAATTACGATTTGAGAACCTCTCGCTTTTTGCTTCTCGCGCTCAGCCCGTGCGATCTTCATCCATCAACCTTGTATGGCACGAGGAAGGGGTTCCCTGGCTGAAGAAACCGTTAAAGGCTTCGTTCGCTGCTCGAGTCACTGGGTGTCAGAGGCATCGACATTCCTATCAAGTGATTTAGCCTCAGGGCTACGAAAGAGAGCCATGGAGGAAAGACCGAAATATGTGATAGGATAATAGTGATGCTAAAACAGAAATGACTTAACTTCGGAGAGAATTTTGATTACTTAGCCCGACAGTTGATTCGTACTTATAGTACCAAAATCTCACCGCATCCTCATCACTGCTCATTATCTTTTTTCTAATCCATCTTATATCATTCTCACACGATGTAATTTGATTACAATCTCTCCCTAAATGAAAAAAAAGTTCTCGATCGGATATCCCGGCCTTATCACTGAGGATCTTAATTGAGCCAACAGCATCGTAAGTCTTGTCCAAACTCTCGGGCCGAAGGAACAAACGACCCCGGCGCGATCGGCCCGGGAGTGAGAAATCTCAGCGGGCGACCGACCCCCCCCCCCCCCCCTACCAGCTCCGCAGGCCCCCTCGCTCATCTGAATTCCTACAAATAGTTGTTTACCCTCACTTTAGAAAGGCTAGGAATCGGAGTCTCCTCTCGGACTCCGCACTTCGCTGGTATTAATGTTCGAGTGGCTTCGCGGATCGACACGTGGGGCTACGATTAGCCGCCGAGGGCACGGAGGAGCGCCGCGGCCCCCTGCTCGTCGCTTAGACACCTCTGGAGTTGTGGTTATTTCAGAAGTGATAAATCCTGGCGGGGGGCCGGCCTCCACCCCCACCCACCCCAACCCCCCGGGGCAGGTCGCTGGGTGGGGCCGGATTAATGAACTGTCTATTGTTTTGTAAATATGGCGGGAGGAGGATCGTGTACACGAGGAAGGCTCCGCGGTTCGGCCTCTCGATGGCACCGCAGCGGGACTCGAAGCGGGGAATCCTCAGTCCTGGAAAGACTTTCACTGCGTCGCCTTCAGACGGTGAAGTCTTAGCTGATTAAACTTGGGATGAGAATGTCATTAATGGCATGTACATCGGTGTGATACGCATATTTAGATGTAGGACTGTACGCTCGCTTTGGTCCATAGAGCATGCACGCAATGTTCCAGGTATGTACAGCATAACTTAGTTATTTCACTCAATCTCGCCGTTTCCCA
>NC_091570.1:10729664-10732164 GCF_042767895.1 Penaeus vannamei
AGGTTGATGAAAAGAATACAATTGGCTCAGGTTTAATATACGTAGTCTACACGTTAATGGAGGGTCGACGATCCTATAACATTGCATGTTTGTTTCACGGTGATTTTTGTCTTTCTCTCTCTCTCTCTCTCCCCCCCCCTCTCTCTCTCTCTCTCTCTCTCCCTCCCTCCCTCCCTCCCTCCCCCCCTCTCTCTCTTTTCTTCATCTCCTTAGAATTTCTTGGGAACTGACGCAAGTGAAAGGAGATCCCCTCGAATTCAGGATGGGTTTCCCGAGGGCGTCCTGCAGCCTTGGTTTAGTTGAGCAGCCCGGACGGAGGGCGCTCACGACTCAAATGGTGCCCGCTGAGCCGAATGGGGTATTGCAAGCCGAGCTACGAGTATAGACGAAAGAATTGCTGCTTAATACGAGCGGGGCTCAAAGGAGACTAGATAATCCCTTTGTTTATATGACTGGATTTCATTTGGGTGAATTCGAGTGTGCGTTATGAGAGCGATCAGCCGTTTCCTTTCGTATTAATAGCGGTTCGTCTTCAGGTGTTTCCAAAGCGCGCAATTAGGGCGACGGCGGAAAAAGGTAAGGTAGAGTGAGCTATCCTTTGGTGCAGATTCCCTCTGTCCATTAGACATTGTTTATAGAAATTTCCAGCGATCTAATGAGGAGGGTGGGGAGGGGGGCTGCTTTGTCTCGGATGGGGGCCCGAGAGGGATCGGGAAGGTTCAAGTATTTTAAGATGATGTACTTGCATTGCATCAGGTTCTCCGCATCATACCATTTGGTATCGGGATCCTCTCTTGTGCCCTTTTAAAGGATACAACTCGCATTGCGTACCTACTGGTGTATATACACCGTTATTTTCTAAAACAGTTGCAGCTAGAACCTCTTATGATTCTCAGACTGCTATTCGCAAATGCTGAAAACTTCCAGTAATGAAAGGAAACATTCATTAGCAACAAGGAGTCAGTCTGACTAGCAAATTGTTGCGAAACTCCATATGGGTTTGGCCAAGACAAGAATGCATGTTTAAGAAAATACCCTGCAATTAGTTCATATCTAGATTAATTTATATATGTAAATCCTTCTATATGCAACGAAAGAGTGTTTACTTACTTACAAAACTGAGAACAGATAGGAAAGCTTAATCTAAACGACACTGAATCAATTAATTGTTGATATGGAGAAATGGTCTCTTGATCTCAAGCAATAATGTATATACAACTTTACATACACTGATACATCTTAAATTCACGCGTCTTATGCATGCACGATAAATGTATATATGCGTAAGTAAAGTATACGTCATGCAAATGAATATTAAATATGTCCATCTATATGTTCAGAACACAGAACACATACACAGAGGGAAAAAACAAGTTGAAGAAGAAGAGGGGGGGAGGAGGAGGAGGAGGAGGAGAAGAAGAAGAAGAAGAAAAAGAAGAAGAAGAAGAAGAAGAAGAAGAAGAAGAAGGAGGAGGAGGAGGAGGTGGAGAAGGAGGAGGAGGAAGAGGGAAAAAAGAGAAGGTCAAGTAGGAGGATGGGGACGAGAAGGAAGAAGAGGAGGTGGAAGAAGAGAAGGAGAAGGCTGAGAAAGAGGAGCGAGAGGAGGAGGAGGAAGAAGAAGAAGAAGAGGAGGAGGAGGAGGAGGAGAAGGAATAGGAGGGAGAAGAGGAGGAGGAGGAAGAGGAAGAAGAAGAGGAAGAGGGGGAGAAGGAAGAGGGGGAGGAGGAGGAGGAGGAGGAGGAGGAGGAGGAGGAGGAGGAGGAGGAGGAGGAGGAGGAGGAGGAGGAGGAGGAGGAGGAGGAGGAGGAAGAAGAGGAAGAGGAAGAGGAAGAGGAAGAGGAAGAAGAAGAGGAGGAGGGGAAGAAGGAGGAGGAGAGGGAAGAAGAGGAAGAGGGGAAGGAGGAAGAGGAGTAGGAGGATGAGGAGAAGGAGGAGGAGGAGAAAGAGGAGGAGGAGGAAGAGGAGGAGGAGGAGGAGCTGAAAGAGAAGAGGAGGTAGAAATGGATGATGATGAGGAGGAAGAGGAGGAGGGAGAGGAGGAGGAGGAGGAGAAAGAGAAGAAGGAGGAGGAAGAGGGAGAAGAGGGGGAAGAAGATGAGGATGAAGAGAAGGAGGAAGAGAAGGAGGAGGAGAAGAAGAAGGGGAGGACGACGAGGAGCAGGAGGAGGAAGAGGAGGAGAAGAGGGGGAGGAGGAAAAGGGAGTTTAGGAGGAGGAGTAAGAAATAGAGGAGGAGGAGGAGGAAAAAAAGGATGAGTAATGATAATAACAATGATAATACTGATAACATATATGGTAATGACAGTTACAGTTACAATCCTATAGTTATAGTTGTAGTCATATGTATAGTTATAACAATAATAAGAGAAGGAGAATGGAAAATAATAACAAGAAGAAGAACAAAGAAAAACGCCCCGAGTTGCACGCATTCAAAGAGGCGAGTGCGTGCGTGCATGAGGGTGTGTTTGCGCTCATCGATATGCGTCCATAAGCGGATTGGT
>NC_091570.1:10739664-10742164 GCF_042767895.1 Penaeus vannamei
CTGCGTTGAGTTGTCACCGTGACAGTGTCATTAGCATCTCAGTTACTGCCTCTGCCACCTGTCCCCCCCCCCCCATTGGCCCTCGCGTGCACTCCGGATTGAAACAGATATTGCAGTTGGCTAAATGTGTATCGTGCTATAGAGGGGATTGTTATGCGTTTGACATGCACAGATATGTAAATTGCTGAAAGACAAATCACCATGCTTGTCATTCAGAAAACATCAAGCATTCAGACGAATAAAGTGATAGCAGCACGGAAATCAAACTGACAATTACACGCAAAAAAAAAAAAATAAAAAAATAAAGATAATAAATAAATAGAAAATAAAAAAAATAAAAACAATTCTCGTGTCTCTTTTTACTCCTCCCCCCTCACCAGTGTCCCATACGCTCACACAGGAAACAATATGCAAATTATGCTTCCGCTGAAAGGCTTTCCAGTCAACCCCACCCCTTCCCCCACCACCACCCCCTCCTACACCTCCACCACCACCCTCACCACCCTAACCATGTACACCCCCTCCTTTCCACACCCCCACCACGTACTCCCCCTCCCCTTTCTCCCCCTCCTTCCCACCACCCCCACCACGTACTCCCCCTCCCCCTTCTCCCCCTCCTTCCACCCCCCACCACGTTCTCCCCCTCCACTACCGCCCCCTTCCCCTCCCCCCCCTCCTCGCACTCACCGTAACGGCGACGACTTCTTGCGACGCCTTTTTGCATGACGTAATGACAACACCTGACGGCTCCGGATGTCCAGCGACGCGACGCAGTGAGGGCTGCCGCTACTTCCTCGTCTCGGGGGGAAAAACGGCTTGCGAAGATGGAAATAGAAAGGCAACGAAAAAAAAAAGGAAATAAAAAAAAGGAGAAAGGGAAAAAGGAGAGACGGACAAAGAAAGACTGTAATAACCAACACGTTTATACATGTTAATGAGGGTGATGGAAGAGTAGTAGAGAGGAGGGATTAGCTTGGGTTATTAGAATAAATTGTACGAGAAACAGACGGAGGGATAGCCAGAAATGAAACACAAGTGAAAGAGGAAAAAAGAAGAAGAAGAAGGAGAAAAAGTAGAAAGAGCGAGAGCCATGGATATAGAAAAAAAGAGTGTAAGGGAGGGAGAGACAGAGAGAGAGAGAGAGAGAGAGAGAGAGAGAGAGAGAGAGAGAGAGAGAGAGAGAGAGAGAGAGAGAGAGAGAGAGAGAGAGAGATGATAGGTAGATAGATAGATAGATAGATAGGGAGAGAAGGAGAGAGAGAGTGAGAGAGACAGAGACAGAGACAGAGAGAGAGAGAGAGAGAGAGAGAGAGAGAGAGAGAGAGAGAGGGAGAGAGAGAGGCAAAGAGAGACAGACAGACAGACAGAGACAGACAAACAGAGGGAGAGAGACAGAGAGAGACAGATTTTTAGAAATTAGGAAAAGAGAGAGTAATGAAAAAGCGAGATGAGTATACTGATAGACAAGTTGAGAACGAGAGAATGGCAGACAAGGAGCGAAAAAAGAGAGAAGAATATATAGAAATAATCAGCTAGACAACATTGGGAAGCGATGGTTTAAAAAAATGGATGGTGTAGAGAAATGGGATGGAGGAGGAAAGGAGAGAAGAGGAGCAAAGGAGGAGAGATAGAGACGCCAGCAGACACATAAAACGTTGAGAGTTAGAGATAGGGAGATACACAACTGCATAATACTTACCACTTCAAATTCGACAGTGTCTATGGAAACATAATTCAAGACCTATTTAAGACATACTAGCGATTACCCAAAGGAGCAATGATGTTAAAGGGGGTCACTGTTTTTTTCTGTTTCTGAAAAGGTTCCCATGCAGGCCCCAGAGCTACATGCAGTTGCTTCAGATCAGTAGCAGGGATCTGAACCAATATTCTCCCGTCAAACTACAGGAATTGCAGATTTTCTTTTCTGGGAACAGCGGCCTCCTGAAAGCGAGAGGACGTCATTCCACATGTTATAGTGAAAGACTGGCGATGTGAACAAACAAGCAGTTGCTTTTCCCAAATTATTTCTCATTTTACAATCTATGTTTATGCATAGTAAGACTTGCAAGGCAAAATCTATGGGTAACTTAGTTTGTTTATAGTAACAGTTGAGCAATTGGTAGACTGGGAACGTTATAACATCGTCCCACTTTAAGAAACAAAAAGCCAAATGCTGTAACATGGGTGATGGAAACACCGAAAAAGAAGACAATAAAAAACAAGTGATTGGTGAAAGGGAGATATTGCCATAAAACTCAGCAGTAGGGAAATAAAGCCTAGTGGAGCTGTGTTTCGCAGCAACAGGGCATTACACCTAACAACTGCATTCCCCCTATTAGCAAATATGGTCTGTAAAAAAAAGAAAAAAAAAAAAAAGAGAGAATAAAAAAAAAAAAAAAAAAAAAATCAATAGTCTACCGCTCCTGGCTCCCACAGGGGTCTATTTTCATGATCTCTTAAAAAAAGTCAGTCAGTCAGTGAAGTGATGTCAAGATCCTAT
>NC_091570.1:10747164-10757164 GCF_042767895.1 Penaeus vannamei
AGGAAGAGAGAGCAGAAAGGAGGAGGAGGAGAGGGAGAGGGAGAGGGAGAGGGAGAGGGAGAGGGAGAGAGAGAGAGAGAGAGAGAGAGAGAGAGAGAGAGAGAGAGAGAGAGAGAGAGAGAGAGAGAGAGAGAGAGAGGAGAGAGAGAGAGAGAGAGAGAGAGAGAGAGAGAGAGAGAGAGAGAGAGAGAGAGAGAGAGAGAGAGAGAGAGAGGTAGAAAGACAGATAGATAGATAGAGAGAGAGGAAAAGATAGATAAAGAGAGAGGGAGGGGTGAGAGAGCGAGAGAAGGAGGAGAGAGAAAGAGAGTGTGAGAGTAAGAGACAGAGTGAGAGAAAGAGTGAGAGAGAGAGAGAGAGAGGGAGAGAGAGAGAGAGAGAGAGAGAGAGAGAGAGAGAGAGAGAGAGAGAGAGAGAGAGAGAGAGAGACAGAGAGAGAGAGAGAGAGAGAGAGAGAGAGAGATAGATAGATAGATAGATAGATAGATAGAGAGAGAGAGAGAGAGAGAGAGAGAGGTAGAAAGACAGATAGATAGATAGATAGAGAGAGAGGGAAAAAGATAGATAAAGAGAGTGAGGGAGAAAGATAGATAGAGAGAGAGAATGAGGGAGAAAGATCGAGAGAAAATAGAGAGAAAGGGATATATATATATATATATATATATATATATACATATATATATATATATATATATATATATATATATATATATATATATATATATATATACATATACATATGTATATATATATATATATATATATATATATATATATATATAGAGAGAGAGAGAGAGAGAGAGAGAGAGAGAGAGAGAGAGAGAGACAGAGAGAGAGAGAGAGAGAGAGAATCAAACATCCTTTTAAATCCAAAATTCTAATCATTAATCACACAAAAGTTCCTCAAAGCGAAACGACACGAGAACAAAACGAGAGTCAATGAAAATAAAAGCAAAGACGCATTTAAAGACAGCACTTTTAGAGGTGATGGAAAATATAACAGATTTGCGAGAGATCGAGGCACGCCCAGGTGTGTTGGCTGGAGTGTGTTTGTGCAAGGAAAAGGGGGAATGGGTGTTAAAGAATGGTGTTTTCTAACACATATTACGGCGGACAAGAGAATGGAGTTGTGTGGAAGAGAATTGCGAGATAAAACGTTTGGGTGGCTGGGGAAGTGGTGGTGGGGGGTGAGTGTAGGGGGAGAGATGGGATGGTGTCCGCAGGGGAGGGAAGAGGGGGAGGAGGAGGAGGAGGAGGAGGGGGGAGGGAGGAGGAGGAGGAGGAGGAGGAGGAGGAGGAGGAGGGAGGAGGAGGAGGAGGAGGGGGAGAGGAGAAGTGGTAAGAGGATGAGAAGAAGTAGTAGTAATAGTAGAAGTAGTAGTAGGAGAAGTGGTAGAAGGAGGGGGAAGAGAAGGGGTAAGAGGAGGAGGAGGGGGAGGAGAAGGGGTAGGAGGATGAGGAGTGGAGAAATGGTAGGATGAGGATGAGGAGGAAGAGGAGGAGGAGGGGAAGAAGAGGGAGGGGGATGAGGAGGAAGAGGAGGAGGAGGGTGGGAGGAGGGGGAAGAAGAGAAGGGGGAAGAAGAAAAGGAGGAGGGGGAAGAAGAGGAGAAGGGGGAAGAAATGGAGGAGGAGGAGGAGGAGGAGGAAAAGTAGGAGGAGGAGGAGGAGGAGGAGGAGGAAGAGAAAGAGGAAGAGGAGGAGGAAGAGGAGGAGGAGGAAGAAGAGGAAGAGGAGGAGGGGGAAGAGGAGGTGGAAGAATAATAAGAGGAGGAGGAGGAGGGTCATGTTGGAGAGAAGTACGGTGAAGGGGGTTATATTGGAGGAGAACTGTACCTACTAAAAGATACCATGGAAAAACTACTTCATTTCTTTTTTTCTTTTGCAAGATGTGTTTCAGGTATAAAAAATGCTCAGTACACGTCGCATTATATGACGGAGTCCAAGAGCATTGGTGGAGAAATGTGCAAGGAACAGTTTTTGAGAAAGATTTAATGCAACTGACCTTCTTTAAAGGAGAAGGCTCCCGGCGTGAGAAACCTTCCTTGTAAGGGAAGAAACGTATCGAAGGCCATCGCACTGGCGGAGCGTTGACATCCATAAAGACTGGCTTGCTATTGCACACTTCAGATAGGCCCATGTTCTGTGTTGTTTTCGTGAATAATAATAATAATAATAATAATAATAATAATAATAATAATAATAATAATAATAATAATAATAATAATAATAATAATAATAATAATAACAATAATAATAATAATAATAATAATAATAATAATAATAATAATAATAATAATAATAATAATAATAATAATAATAATAAAAAGAAAAATCTTGTATCGAATTGACTGGTGATTGATAAGTGTCAATCGTTACAGAAATTGTTGCTTGTGTTTCCGTTGCAATTTTGGGGTTGAAGAGTGAGATTAAGGGTCAAATGTTACATGGTTTTGAAGGACAGGGAGAATATAGTGAGATCTCGAGAGAATCCGCTGTATGGAGCGTTATAAGTGACATTTCTAGTAATCAGAGAGAGTTAATTGGCTACTGTTATATTATACTAATTTGGAGAGTAACGAATATCGGCTGCAGTCACTTAAAGGGCATTTGTTGCAAGGAAATTGAGTTTTGATGTGTGAAGTTTATAAATGCGCATAAAATGGATGTCTGTTAATGGATTGTGGACGGGTTTTGCGTTGGAATATTCCCAAGTGCTAGGCGAGAAAGATAAGTTGTTATGTTCAAAATAGTGATATTATGTGATTGGAGCAGTTGAACTGTAGGCTAGTTTGTGTTGGACAAACTGCAGCATGCTCATAAGAAAAAACACTTATATGGGAGGTTATTTTGTATTTGTGTGCATGTGAACGTCTCTAAAAATATATTTTTCATGAAGTGAACATCTTTAATACAGTGAAAATTGATTTTGCCAGCAGAGGATTTTATTTATAATAATGAGTGTCTGAGAAAGGCAACGGAGAGAATTTCAAACAAGTAGATGGAATCGAAGGGGATATACGGAAAGTTGTTAGATGAGCAAAGGACTTCCTCGAGTTAAGACAGCGTGGGTTGGTAAAGAAAATAACAAGGTTAAGACAGAGCGTTCTGGTTGATCACTGCAGCTCACGTACTCTGTATACCTGAAACGTAATTTCCTCACAATAGCAAACTACTTTACCTGCATTTTTATAGTGTTATTTTATCCAACTACTTCTCTTTTGAGCAAATATCGGGTACATGGTTTGGCAGTTAATAATAATTCACATAAGTCGGTGTTTAAAGGATATTTGAACAGTTTTCCTGCTGGGGACCTTCAAACATCTCGACTCCCAGGATTCCGTGTTATCAGAAACATTCATCAGCGAAATACACCGCATACCCACTGATAAACGAGCCAATTCACACCAGGTCATCCCTGATCACCACCCAGCTTCGGCACAAAGAGCAGCGGATTCCCCCGAGAGGCGCAAAACGAAGCTCGTGATCAGCTGATGCGTGTTGTGCCGGGAGCTTCGCGTCTCGGCCAAGAGATGACTCCACTGGTCCCGCGGCAGCACTTTCCCTCCGCTCTCCCCGCACACTCGCCTCCGTGGGGTTCTTTTGTCTTTATCCGGGCACGGGATCTAATCACAAGCTGGCTGCACCATTCGACGGTTTCATTTCCTTGCCTTGCATGACACCTTCGACGTTTATCGTGTCCCTCGTTTTGATTGAGTTTGTTGACTATAGGAAAGGGCCAATAGGGACTTGTCAGACGCGACGTCATCTGAAGCTCACTGATAGATGAACACACACACGAACGCACACTCGCAGCCAAGTACATATAATGTATACGCGCGCACATGAGCAGGTACGCATACAGGTACAAAGTTACAAAATAAATAACGGCTGGCGAGAAGCCGTTGTGGCAGGCTGATTGGAATGGCATTACAAAATTATTCAGGAATATGTTATTGCTTTAGTATTTAGTTTTTGTTTATCATGGGGGAAAATGCTATGCAGATTGATGCCAGGGTATTGCAGGAGGGTCTTGCCGTTGTAGATTTTATTTTTCTATTTTATTATTATTATTTATTTATTTATTTATATATTTTGCTGGCGAGTATGTTTTCCTAGTTTCTACAACTTTTGATTTATTATGTAACATGTTTTGTGATAGTCATGCCGTGGAATAGTATGAGATTCCTTTCAGTGTAGAGGTGTATAGAATGCGTTTGTACTCTGCCACTCTGTCCTTCTGCAGTCCGGTGCGTTGTAGCATTTTGGAGAACAACGCGTTCCCCTATTCTTTGATGGAATTCCTATTGCTTGTTGCATAGTGACACCAATGTAAAGGGAATATTGTATGTAATAGATTGCCACATAGAATGCAAGTATATGTAATATATCGGTGATGTATGATGTAATTTGTACTTTAACTGAATTATCTTTAAAGGATGATGTACGTATAAGATGGTGTGACATTTTGTTATTCAATAATGTGTTCAGCGTTTCGAAAAGAGCTGAGGAGTATTACGTGGAGTGTTGAGACGTCACGCTGTGTAGTGGCAGTTTGTTGTTTGGAAACTTGGCTATTAGGGGATGGGCTTCACCTGGCAGCCCGCTTTGTATGCTGAATTCTGTGGCCTTAACATTTAATTGTCAAAATATACAACTCTGCTGCATATTAATGATTTCATGGTCCAGTAATACAGCCCCTTGTGGTATTTTACTATGTACGGATGCAATCTTCCTTATGGCATAGAACGAATCAATTTGACAAGACTCCGGAGATAGTGTGAGACTGAGCTGTTTGTTATGCTGTGTTAAGGATATTGAAGCTTTTATGATTTCCGTGTTGTGCTGTGAACAAGTTTTGTTTTAATATTCGGGGTTGTTTTTCTCTTTACTTTTTTATGCAATTTAAGACATTTTGGTGGTAATCCGTTTTGGTAATTGTTGGGTATGAATACATTGGTTATTATTGAAACGGACTAGGGTAGATTTTGCACTAAGCTGATGACTTAAATGGGTGCAATTTTAGCATTTTGAAACGAATTATCTCGTTAATGTTTTCTTACAGTCATTTGTCATGATTCTGTGAATTAGAATGATGTTCATCTGCTCAAAGAAAAGGAAGAAAGGAAGCTTTGTGTGTGAGCTGCTTCTGTATTAAATTTAGTCAGTTATGTAAAGTTTAGCCCTAAAGTCTACAAAATTCAGCTGTTGCCCCGTAAGCGCCTGCAGGATAGTCGCAAGTGACAATGACGACTTCCTGTATCGTGAGTCGAGGAGACCTGTTCGAGGAGACGACCTATATGAGTGGACGACTTGTTCGAGGAGACGACCTATATGAGTGGACGACCTGTTCGAGGAGACGACCTGTGCGAGGAGTCGACCTATATGAGTGGACGACCTGTTCGAGGAGTCGACCTGTATGAGTGGACGACCTGTTCGAGGAGTCGACCTGTATGAGAGGACGACTTGTTCGAGGAGTCGACCTGTATGAGTGGACGACCTGTTCGAGGAGTCGACCTGTTAGAAGAGACGACCTGTGCGAGGAGTCGACCTGTATGAGTGGACGACCTGTTCGAGGAGTCGACCTGTATGAGTGGACGACCTGTTCGAGGAGTCGACCTGTTAGAAGAGACGACCTGTGCGAGGAGTCGACCTGAATGAGTGGACGACCTGTTAGAGGAGACGACTGTTCGAGGAGTCGACCTGTATGAGTGGACAACTCGTTCGAGAAGACCCATTCGGAGAGACGACCCGTTCGAGGAGCCCCTTTCGTGAGTGTGGGCACGCGAAGGCGGGTCGCACGCCTCGAGCGGGGGACCATTACGAGGAGCCCTGCGTGTCCCGGCCGACCATCGACGTAACGAGGCCGAAATAAGACTCACGACGAGGGCGCTGAGCGGCTTCCCCCAACTGGACCTCCACTCTGGATGATATTAATAACTTTAGACTTGATTGACTCACTCACCTAAGCGAACCACGATGGCTATTCGCTGTGGAGTTGGACATGGAAGACGAACCTCCTTCTAATTATAGTAAGTAACAGGTGAATGCCCCTCTCCCCCTTCGCTCTTCTCTTCTCTTTTTTTCTTCTCTCTCTGTTCTATTCTCTGTTGACCTGCCCATTTCACTTCTCTTATCTTCTCTTCTCTCTCTCTCTCTCTCTCTCTCTCTCTCTCTCTCTCCCTCCCTCCCTCCTATATGGAAGGAGGGAGGTCCTTCCATATATTCCTCTCCCTTTCTTCCCCCTCCCTCCCTGTCTTCCTCTTCCTCTCTCTCTCTCTCTCTTTCTCTCTCTCTCTCTCTCCCATTCCATTATCTCTACTCTCTTCCCATTTCGCTCTCTCACCCTCCTCTCTTTTTCTTTCCCCCTTCTCTCTCTCTCTTCTCTCTCTCTCTCTCTCTCTCTCTCTCTCTCTCTCTCTCTCTCTCTCTCTCTCTCTCTCTCTCTCTCTCTCTCTCTCTCTCTCTCTCTCTCTCTCTCTCTCTTACTTACTTTTTTTCTCTCACCTCTCTCTCTCTCTCTCTCCTTTCCTCCCTCCCTCTCCTCCCTCCCTCCCCCTCCCCCTCCCCCTCTCTTACTCTTCCTCCCCTCTCTCTCTTTCTCTTCCTCTCCCTCTCCCTCTCTATATATCCCTCCAGCCGTCTTTCCCTCCCTCTCTCTCCCTCCCTAAATAGAGAGATTTAAAGTTATAAAAATGAAAAACTTTTTGAGGTCTTTCTCCTCTCTTCTCTACCCCCTCTCTCCTCTCTTCGATTCTCTCTTTCTCTCTCTCTCTCTCTCTCTCTCTCTCTCTCTCTCTATCTATCTATCTATCTATCTATCTTCCCTCCCTCTTTCTCTCCATCTCCCTCCCCCCTCTCTTTATTTATCTTTCTTTATCTCTCCATCATTCTTTTTCCTCTATTCTCTCCTCACTTTCCTCCATCTCTATCTCTCTTTTTCTCGATTTCCTTCTCTCTCTCTCCCTCCCTCCATGATCTTCCCTCCTCTCTTCCTCCTTCCCTCCCTGTATCTATATCTATATCACGCCCTCTATCTTCCTCCCTCCTTCCCTCTGTCTCTGTCTCTCTTTCTCTCCCTCTCTCTCATTTCCTCTCTTCCTTTTTCCATTTCTGCTTTCCTTCCCTTCCTCTGCTTCTCTGCACTCTCTACGCTTTCTCTCTCCCTCCCTCAATCTCTACCTCTTGCCTCTTCTTTCTCTACCCTCCCCTATCAACCTCTCTCTCTCTCTCTCTCTCTCTCTCTCTCTCTCTCTCTCTCTCTCTCTCTCTCTCTCTCTCTCTCTCTCTCTCTCTCTCTCTTTCTCTTTTTCTCTCTCTCTCTCTCTCTCGCTCTCTCTTTCTCTCTCTCGCTCTCTCTCTCTCTCTCCTGCTATCATTCATAACTAAAAGATGATAACATTATTAGTACACAGTGTTCACTGCTTAATATACACAGGTTTTATAAATCATTACTAAGCTTGGCAATGTATATGTATACAAATATTCCAGATAGCTTGGCCCTAAGTACGCATTGTACAGGGACAGGGGGCGAGTCTATAGATTTTGTCACGGACTGTACCTAGAACTTAGTGTTTTACGGGCTATAGTGTGTGTTACAGGTATACGAAATCCAGTAGAAGTCCAAATCTGTTGAGTGTAATGTTTATTCTAAAAGCTCCATTCATAGTGTATCCATAGACCTTCCTCAAGGATAATGGTATCAATAGGGGTCATGAATACCAAGTATGACGAACAGCAGTCACTGTGTACTCATGCAGATCAAGGTATAGTGTAAGGGCCATAGTGTCTAGTAATGGTGTTCATGAAGGGACCTTAGTGTATAACAATAGCCTTTTTTCAGCTCGTGTTTGACGTACAGTGAAATACAGAGGTGATATTACGTTGCGGTTGGATTTGCACTAACATGTTTGCATGTGATGGGGATGAAATATTGGAGCAGCTCGATACCCTGAGCCATTAGCAATGATCGCGAGTGCTCTGGTGAGAGGATAGCGTGCACTTGTATTGTTTCGAACATCCTGAGAGTGCTGTGTTGAGTGCATCCAGCGTCTGCACCTTATCTCTGAGGAATAATGATGACATGAAGTCGACTGAGAATCAAACCACTTAGTTAAGTATTATGTCTTTATCATGAGCATGTGCGCTGCTGTGTTGAGCTGGGGAGGGGGCGGCAGGGGGTCGGGGCCGGGGCCAGAGGAGGACTCCAGCATCACCCCGTCACCGCCTCCGCCAGCGCCGGCGAGAGGCGTGTGGAGGATTGCAGACCGCGCACAGAAGGCAAAACATTTAGACAAGTCCTGGAAGGAAACGAAACGTCGAGCTGCGACTTGACTCCGCCCACCGCGGCCTCCGCCAATGAGCGCGGCGGAACGGGCGGCCGTAGCCAATAGGGTGGCGTCCCCGCCCTGGTCACACACGGACGCACACATGGCCCCGCACCCGCATATTACGTTTACACATTTTGTTAAAAGTTGTGTTTGTATTGCGTGTGTGTGTGTCTCTGTGCGGGTGTGCGCGCCGGCTGATTGGTGAGCGACACTCGGTGACGACTGCCTGGCCGCGCCGCACCACTGCGCCGCCGACGCTCGTACGGCCTGCACGTCCGCCTGCCACCCGCTCCTGCCGCGACCTGCCGCCCGCAGCCGCCCACGCCGCCCGCGCGCCCACCGTCCTAGTACGACGTGATAGTCTCGGTAACACAGCGGCGCGCCGGATCCTCGACAGACTTTTCGGTGAGATCGGAGCGGCGGCCAGAGTGAGTGACTTACTGGTGGCTCGAGTGAGGGCGTCGCAGCCATGGAGGAAAGCTCCATCCCTGACGACTGCAGGAGTGTGCGTTCAGGGGGGTCGGCAGGGGGGCGGTCCCCCCCGCCCTTGTCACCCGTCATAACTAGCATGGTGGGCTGTGTGTCTCCGAGCAGCCCTCCGCCGCCCCTGCTGGCCGCGCCGCCCCTCTCCGTGCCCGGGCCCTCGCCGCCCGGAGGGCATTCGCCGCCCATCTTCCCCTCCCCCCCACCCACGTCCCGCCCGCCGCCCTTCCTGCCCGCCCTCTACTTCTCGCACGCCTACAACTCGCCGCCGCCGCCCATCCACACGTCGGACCCGACGGCCAACGACTGCAAGCTGGTCGAATACCGCGGCCAGAAGGTGGCGGCCTTCATCATCAACAACGAGACGATGCTGTGCCTCCCGCAGGCGTTCGAGCTGTTCCTGAAGAACCTGGTGGGCGGCCTGCACACAGTCTACACCAAGCTCAAGCGGCTGGGCATCGAGCCCCTGGTGTGCAACGTGGAGCAAGTGCGTGTGCTGCGAGGCCTGGGCGCCATCCAGCCCGGCGTCAACAGGTGCAAGCTGCTCTCCATCAAGCACTTCGACGTTCTCTACAAGGACTGCACCACCGCCAGGTAAGCCCCGCCTCGCCTCCTGCATGGAATTCTCTTCACCAGATTACCCGTCTCTCACGCTGCAACACGACTCCCTCAACAAATACTAATAACAAAACCGCAAGTTCTCAGATCAACTTTTTTGTTAGTAGTTGGCGGTGTTTCTTTATTTGTTTTCGAGTAACGAAAGGTGCTTGAGGGCGGAGCATGAGTGCGAGAGGCTGACGGGGAGAAAGAGGTGTCACGGGTAGAGTAGTGAGTGAGGGGCAGTCATGGGCACGAGAGACGTGGCCCGGAGTAGCGCTGGGTGATGCTTATGAATGGTCGGGTGAGGGAGGGGCGCTAGCCGACTTATGCCGGATGGAAGGTAGGACTTTGTTCGGTGAGAAGACGGTGCATGAGAGAGACCTCGTGTTGTGGAATGAATCAGAGGCATAAACATGAGAAAAGTGAGGTGCGGGGAGAATGGAGTGCGAAAGGATGGGTTGTAAAGAACAGGAATGAGATAGCGAGGAAGGACGAAGCGAGGATAATAGGGAAGGAGGGAGGAAACAGGGGTTAAAGACCATATTTGAAAAGCGCCTGGGGACCCGCGGGAGTGAGGGGCTCGTCGCA
>NC_091570.1:10779664-10789664 GCF_042767895.1 Penaeus vannamei
AACATGCGCTGGGGGGGAGGGGGGCGCTGTGCTAGAGAAGGGGAGTTGGCTACTTGAGGGGAAAGATAATTATCCAAGTGGTTATCGATTTTTCTTTTTCGTTTAGCGGCATCTGCTCATCTTTCCGCCAGACCTTTTAGATTTACATGTTCATTTGTCGAGTCATAGATGCCGTCGATCGTTCCGTTTGATAGTTCATTTTTTAAACATCTCACGAAGCGATTGCACCTTCTCTTTCCGCTAGCTTTCACATATCCCTGTCTATTCACCCGACCATACAAGGGTGAATTCACTCCGTGCATCCACTCCCCCGCCCTTCTACTCCCCCCCCCCCTTCCCCGCCCTTCCTTCAACCCAGGGACCGCTGTACAAAACTCTGCCTCCGCCGTGCCCTTGGCCTCCCCGCTCGCCGTGACGGGAACCCTCGTGCCAGATCAGGCTTAGAGAGCCGTGTAAACAAGGAGGTGCTGAGCTGGGTTATAATTATACGTTAGGCGTGTTTATATGACACAAGGAAATGCGAGCGTCAAATCACTTCAATTTATAATGGCGTAAGTGTGGGACTGAAGAGGGCTCTAGGGGGAGGGGGGACTTACTTATAATGGGATACTAACTTACATGTGCGTGTTATTTGTAATGATGAGAGGTTTGCTCTCTCTCTTTCTTCGCCATCCCTACTCTCTTTTTTCTCTCTTTCTCCCCTCCGTTTGGTCTCTCTCTCTCTCTCTCTGTCTGTCTCTCTCTCTCTCTCTCTCTCTCTCTCTCTCTCGCTCTGTCTCTCTCTCTCTCTCTCTCTCTCTCTCCCATGCTCTCTTTCTCTCCCTCTCTCCCTCCCCCCTCTCCCCTCATCCCCCCCCCCTCTCTCTCTCTCTCTCTCTCTCTCTCTCTCTCTCTCTCTCTCTCTCTCTCTCTCTCTCTCTCTCTCTCTCTCTCTCTCTCTCTATCTATCTATCTCTATCTCTCTATCTCTCTCTCTCCCTTTCTCCTTCTCCTTCCTCTTCTCTTCTTTGTCTTTCTCTGACCGCCGCTGTCTCTCTCTCCCTCCTTCATTCTCTCCCTTCCCCTTCTCTCTCTCACTCTCTCCCCCACCCGCCCTGTCTTTCTCCCTCTGTACGTGTATTTTTGTTTTGTTTTGTATTGTTTATGTGTGTTCTTAATTACATACCTGTGTATTAATTACAGTATGTGCGTTCCTCCTCTAATCAAGTGTAAGAATAAAGATTATTTACGGAGCACTTACATCCTTCCTTCTGTTTAGGCTTTATTGATTCCGCGATCGTGAAAAGGGGGGGAAGGGAGGGGATGGGGATGGGGGGGGTCGTCCTCGGGTCGTCCTCGCCCCCCCCCCTCTCCCCCCCTCCGCGTGACTCGAGGAGGAGGTATGCCTCGCGCGTGCAATAATGTCAGGACTTTCCTCCGTTTTTCTGTCGCTGGGGGATGTCATTTTCCACAGGTCGTAATGTGGAAGGTAAACTCGTTCTCTGGAGATTTGTTTACGTCAGGCGGAGTATCCTGGAGAGCTTTCGAAGGGGGGGGGGGAGGGGGAAAAGAAGAAGAAGAAAAAGCTCCCTCTTCTTTGTGTTCCCAGGGAGAGAGGGTTTCAGGACTCGCACAGAATATGCGTCAGAGGATGACCTGCGATTGGCCCGATCTTCATCTTGTTATTGTTTATTGTCATCATTATCTGAAAACAAGGAAACGTTTGTCAAAAATGAGTTATTGTTATGAGCTCGAAGCTGCTCTGCTGACTTGTTTTTGGGCTTGGCTTCTCGGCCGGCAAACACAGCCACAATATTGATATAGCCATTATTACGGGGATTAAGTGAGCGGCGAATGCAAAAATGGAAATAATAACAAGAATCATTACGGGAATTATGATCGCGACACGCAGGCGCAGACGGCCGGCGCTGCCCGACCCGACTGCAGCGCCCTTGTCTCCGCTCGTTATTTGCATTATGCGATATGCCATAAACCTTTACGAACCACATGTTAATCCAGAAGTTCCCTGGGTGGTCCACTGTCGGATAAATAAGAAGATAATTAATTATGGCTGAGTTGTGATCGCCGTGCACGTAAGAAGGACGTATCTATCAAGCGCTAATCAACTGCACGCACTAATACTCAGGGTTTCCACCCCCGCGTGTCTCCTGCGAAGGACGGCCTCGGGGGCGGGGGAGGGCGCGGAGGGAGGGGGGAAAGGGGGGAGGGCGTGACTCGGGATCGTGTGGGACACCCCGACCGCCCGACAGACCGACCGACCGACCGACTCCCAGCACTCGCAAGCTACACCTGTGAAATTTAGCAGTGATGCTCAAGAGGAATTTTGTTTTGATATCAAACAAATAACGATCAGTATAAATTTGTGTTTGAAAAGGCCGGTCTCAGCCAGAAGAAACATATTGAACTTTTTATCTGATGGAATCGACTTTGTTATTTTCCCGCTCTTACGTTTCTTGCTGACCCTCATCATTCCTACTTAATCTAGAGAATAACTAGGCAGCATAACAACTTAATTACTCCTCTGGTTAACTACTCTGGGCAAGGCGATAACAATCTGGGCATTGTCAAGGAATTATATAATAGCGCAGCCTGAGCACCGCTGCCACGGTTGCTAATGCCAGTGCGGAACACGCGCGCCGTGGCACAGCCCGCCGTCAGGGCAGGACACGAAAGCGCTATCGCCGGCACCGAAGGAGCGGCTATGTAATCACGCCAGGCTGGGGTGGAGGCTCCGCGGCGTCCTCCTCCGCCGGGCGGCTTCCGCTGCCGCCAGAGCCGCAAGCGGGCCATTGTGTTCCCGGCCGCGCGACGTCAGCCTCGGCGGTGGGACGTCGGGATCCAGCGCAGGATTTATGTGTCGGCGCCGTAAGAAGTTGACAGCTGCTGCAGGAAGGAGGGCGCCCTCACGTCCCTGCATTGGTCACGGAGCGCCACGCTTAATTGCTGGCTATTAGAGTTGCCAAATTAAATGTTTTTTCTTCCCCCAAAGCATGCTGATAATGATTAATCCAGCGAGGGCGTCGGGGCAGCGCCATGTGTTTGTTTTCGAGGGAGGAGACATATTGGTGATATCCGGCTGGCGAAGAGGACGGCGGCTCGGCGGAGCCTTTTCCCAAGGATGGCAGCCGGGCGCAAGGACGCGCTTCCCCTGACGGCGCCTCCCGTGGCCGCGAGCCGTCTTCGCGAGGGAGAGTTTTCTCAGGGACATCGACGCATCGGATACTTCCATGATGACTTGGAGGAGAGGGAAGCAGACCACAGCTTATTTTTACTTACGACGCCTTTGTCGCCCTCGCCCTGCCCTTCTGCTCCTTCTGCGTCCCCTTTTGCTCCTCCCATGCCCCCCTCCCCCCGCGCCGCGTCCTCTCGCCCCTCCGCCTCCACTCGTTGGAAAGAAGAAAATGTGCAAAGGTAATTTGCAGCAAACCTCCCGCCCCGGCGAGGTGCGGCGGGCAACGAAAGCTAGAATTTGGAGGCAATAAATAAACTTATCGTAAATTTTTGCAGACAGCTGATCGAGCTGGATCGTTTGAGGGAAGGTCGGCGAGGACCCCGAATCCGCATCAGTCGTGTTGAATCCCCTCGATCCCAGAGGTCGCGTCCGCCGCCCGCCCGCCCGCCACGACGCCCCGGCCGCCCTTGCGATGCGTCATCATTAGCGTGTCCATGCTTGCTCGGCAGTACCACGGGCGGGCGAGCGGGCGGCGGCGTCGCTGGCCGGAGCGCGTGTGCTGCCAGAGCCGGGCGCTCACCGCGGAGCGAGGGCGAGCGTTGCCAGTGTAATTCTGCGAGCCTTTGCCGGTAATGGATTGAACACACAGACTGTCGACCCTCCATTATTATCACGAAAATGATCATCTTTACGCCATGCGGTTGCCGGCAAACCTTTTCTCTTCGTCTCTCGCTTAACCTATTATTTCTTCTATATAATTGGTTAGAATTATAGACGGTTTATTAAGGTTGTTTCAACGTATATGATGGAGTTACGAAAAAAGCTAATTTCCGAGAAAACTATTCTCGAAAATATTTTTTTCTTAAATGAGAGCATGAGGGCAGAGGGAACGCTGCAACTCGTTCCCCTTGCCCCCCTTCACCCCTTCGCCCTTCCCGCCCCCTTTCCTGCCCCCGCCCCCCTCTTGCCCACCCGCTCCCCTCTTGCCCTCCCGCCGTAACTGCCCCTCGGTCCTTGCCCATCTGATGACCCTCTCCCCCTCCCCTCCCTCTTGCCTCCTTCCCAAGCTTCTTTGCCTGCCCCCCCCCCCCTTCTCACCGAGTTATCTGGCCCTCCTCATTGTTGTTTACTGTTATTTTTTCATCTTTTTGTTCTTCACCTTCTCCCCTCCTTCCTTCTTATTCCCCCACCTCCCCTTTCGTGAAAGCCCCTTCCCCCTCCTCCTCCTCCTCCTCCTAACCACCCCCTCCCTCTCCCCCCCCACTCCCCCCACGCCCCTGTGCCTACTGACGGCCCTCGTATCACTCGTATACCTGATTCCAATGATGTTGATTATGTTAATAACGATTCTGATCACGGGGTATAAACACTGTAAATGCAGATCGCTGAAGTGTTCTTGGCGATAAAGTATAGCGAAATAGTGTTGATGGTAATAACAATGTAAGTGACATTGTTAATAATGATCATGTTGATGGCAGTGATGATAATATTATTAGGTATAGAAATATTGTCAGGACCGTGATCGCACGATTAAATAAAATATAAAGTAATAATTTTGATGATAGGATAAGAGATATCAAAATATATATAAGATGTAAGGACATATGAAACTAGTGGTAATGATGGCGAAGATAAAGAAAAGTGAATTGGATATAAACGTGATAGCAATATGATTAATAGTACTGCTAAATATGATACAAGTATTTGTAAGAAAATGAAACTGATGATGAAAGAAAAACGATAACGATGGAAAATATGAAAGAAGAAAGAAAATAACGATTTATTTTATTAACACTTTATTACTGACATTGATATCCATTCCTGTTGAAAATAACTTTTTATTTTATCAGCACATTATTACTGACATTGATATCCATTCCTGTCGATTTGTGTGCGGACTCAGCATCCCACCTGCGTCACACTTACACAATACCCACTTTCGTATTTCATTCTTCTGTTTACTCATTTTGCCTCGATCGATATTCACGATGGGGAGGGAGGAACAGGGGAAGGAAAAGCCAAGATGGGCAGTGAGGAGGAGGCGAAGTGGGGCTTGGGAAGGGGAGTGGAAGGGGAAGGGGGAAGGGAATAGGGAAAGGGGGGAAGGGGGAAGGGGGGGTGACGGAGGCAGAGTCGGGGCCGTTGAATGATGGAAGAGGTTTGCGGAGGGATGGGGGGGGGAGGGGGAGGCTGGAGGGGTGCGAGGGGAGAGGGAGAGCAAGAGAGGAAAGGCTGATAGGGAAGGGGGGGGGGGGAAAGGGGAGGGGGATTGGGTAGGCGGAGCCAAAAGTGTGAAGGCTACGGGTAGGGAGAGGAAAGGGGGGAAGGGAGATAGGAGGGAAAGAAAAAGAATAAGGAACAAGATAAAGGAAGCAGAGATAAAAAATGGAATTGGGAAATAGAGAGAGAAGAGTGGGAAGGGAAGGGAGAGAATAAGGGATAGGGAGATGAAAAGGAGATGAGGGGGTGGGGGGGAGTTCAGATGTGGGAGTCAGGGGAAGGTGAAGAGGAAGGTGAGGGGCACGAAGGGGAAGTGAGAGGATGAGCGATAGGGAAAGGGGGGAGGCAAGAGTGGGGGTGATATTAGGGCGAAGAGAGGCAGAGGAGGCAGAGGGGGAGAATGGAAGAAGGGGCGAGGGAGGGCTAAGGGTGGAAATGAGATGGGGGAGAAGTGAGGGAAGGGGGGATGAAGGGGGAGGGGAGGGGGGGTTGGAGGATATGCGGCCAGGAGGAGGAGGCGGATGATGATGAGGAAGGGGGTGGGGGTCAGGGAGATGGGGGTAGGGGGGGCAGGGCGAAGGGGGTGATTGGCGAGCTTGGTCAGCTTAATATATAAAGGGTTGAGAGGTGACGTTGGTTGATTTAGGGTTGTCTACTGCGGGGGTGATGTAGGGCGCTCTAATGTTGGTTGATATCGGGTTGTCAGAGCTTACCTGATTTAGGTGTCTCAGGCTGATTGGTTCGGAGGCTGGATGCCGCCGCCGTATTGACGAGTGAAGCCGCTGGTGTGCTGCTGCTCCCCGACGCTCATGGCTCGGCCTCAGCTTCCTTTTCGTGGTTCGCAAGGAGTGAAATATGAAGCTGGAAGGTGCGGCCGTTTCGTTTGACGCTCGGGTTGGCGGGGGCCGTGGCTGAGGCGCAGAGCCCTTGCGGAATTGGGCATTGCGAGGCGGGCCTTGTGTTCACTTCCAAATGGTCTGTGGTTTCCCTAGAAAACTGGTACCATGATGTCAGCTGCGAACGGCTGATATTTGAATGGAATTTGTTATAAAAAAGGGCAACATAGTGAGTACAACGTTTTGATAATTTTATTATTGTGCTCACATCGGCTCGCGAATATTACTTCTCCCGAACATGTAAACTCGTAAGCTGCGAGAATGCGCCACTTCAGGAAGGTGTTGCAGCGGTCAGCGCGAGAAGGACCTCAGTTCTCCGAGGAAGAGAAACAAAAAACAGGGAGAATTTAACCGCATCGTGAAGCGAGGCGCGCCAGGTCATGCCGAACCGCCTCACGACCAGCTGTGACCTGGACGCAGTGCACCCGCCGCGCCCGCTCGGCTGAGAGCCTCGTGTATGGGTCGAGGGAGGCTCAGTGCCCCTCGCCTCGAGTGCCCTTCTGCCGGCGGGGACCGAGCGGGGCTCTCGTGGGGCATCCCACGCGACCCCGCCAGCATCTTCACGAGCCTTGGTCCTCGCACTCCTGCAGCCTCTTTCGCGGAGCCCTGGCGCAAGCAACTCCCTGGAGGAAATGTGCTGGCGTCGCGGCCTGCGTCTCCGGCGAGGAGCGCGGTTCCCGGCGGGCGCCATCGCTGCACGCGCTGGCTGGCCCTCGACGACGAGGCAGCGACGGAGCCGAAATTGCTTTATCCTTCTCCCGCCAAGATTTAAATTGACCTCTGCGGTCGGGCGTTATCAGGGAGTTTATTTACAGTGAAATATACTTATCTCGCCATGATGGATAATCACCAATCTAAATTGGATCTTCCCCACTAACAATTTATATACGAGTACGTTTCCACTGGAACCATAAATTATCGCCGGGATGAAGGTGATGCGCGACGCCGCCGCAGCCGCCCATCCGCAGGCGGCGGCCGGCCTGCACGGCACGCGGGGGGGGGGGGGGGGGATGAATGGAGAGAGGAGTAAAGAAATGACATGATGGTTTATGTTGGGATGCACAGGAATTGTGTGTGTGTGTGTGTGTGTGTGTGTGTGTGTGTGTGTGTGTGTGTGTGTGTGTGTGTGTGTGTGTGTGTGTGCGTGTGTGCGTGTGTGTGTGTGTGTGCTGGTTTGTGTATATGCTTTTCTAATCTCGTTTTGTGTATTATTTACCTGAGAGAGATTTTCCGGAGCATCAACACACGGATTGAGAACTTGAGCCTTGCCTTATTTTCCTTGGTTCGCTCTGTAGGGTTTAAATCGATCCCTCTGAATCAATACCCCCCCCCCCCTCCCCTCCGACTCCTTTCCAGATGACCAACTTTATCGCCCAAATGGGATTATTTTTTAGGCAAAAGACTATTGTTTTGCCTGTTGTTTAGCCTGAATACATGTTCTCAAGATAGCAGTTCGTTAATACACGGGTTGCTTGAGGCCATTGATTATGCAACTGCAAGGTGAGGTTCATGCAGAGGCCGCAGGCGATCCGCTCCCCGGCGCGGCGTCCGGGATGGGCCGCTCGCGACCCGCGGGCCGGCGCTGCAGACGCTGGGCTCTTTGCTTCCGCCTCTCCTCCCTCCGTTTCCTTCTCCTCCAATTATCAGGCTCGTCTCTCTCCCTCTCGTGATTGCCGAGCGCGGCCCTCTCGGCGCTCGCGTGCGGCGCGGCCATTACAGTGCGCGGATGCCCCCGTCTGTCCGAGTCTCGCTCTCCTGATTTATCTCTCAATTTCCCCTCATCTCTCACCCTCTCCGCTTGCATTTATTTACCATTCCCCGCTTCGCGATCTTGGCATTTTTCTTGTCTTGCTTGCCGGCCGCCCTCGGAGGCGCGGCGGGGGCGTGCGGGCGCGTGAGGCCCTGCCATAAACCGCGCGGGTGCCCTGGCGTGGGCGAGGGCGGGGCCGGACGCGATTTTTGCGCCGATTGAACAGCGTTCGTGGCCATAACGCGGAGCCGCGCGCGCCCGCTGAACAATGAGCCGCTGCCGATATTCTGATTCGCGGAGGAAATATGTGGCGGCGGCCGTGTAATTATCGGGATGTATAACTATTATAATGGTTGATTTGCGGCGCTCACCTGGCAGCCGATACCACGCTACCCGCACCACCCGACGCGCCCGCGCCTCTGCTCTCGCTGCCGGGAACGGCTCCACGATTCATGATCCCGCGGGCGTGCAAGAGCTGATTCCTCGGGCGCGAGTTCATCTGTGAGGTCGGCGGCGACGCCCGTGACACAGGCGGCGGCGGAGGCGGACCAGATCAGCGTCAGAGGCAGGCGATGAAAGCGATCCCCGAGCGCGTCGCAAATCGAGCTGGATCAAATGAGTCCGCCGACGCCTGCAATCAGATCAGATGCTTGCACGCGGCCGCCTGCCTCCCGCACCTGTGCCGGCCGGCGGGGGAGCGACCGCCCTTCGAGCGCGACGGCCTCCGCGGCGTCCGACGGCGCTGATCTCGAACTGCTTTCCGAGGTGCTACCTGTACTTACCACCCTGAATAAACTGCTATCTCAATTTACATACTCATTTCGGGCGTATTGTACCGGATATATTTAACCCGCGAGTCCATTAACTTTACGATCGATATACTGAATCATATACATATAAGTAGGTTGTAAATCAGGGGAAATGTTCTCCATAATACGTTGTTTTGCCGTCCCGAGAAACGAGCCCTGTTATAGGAAACCTTTCATTAGACACTGCTATATGGCAAAATCTTACTGTCTTATTGAGTATCGGCTATCGATTAAGCTTTGATTATCTTTCATCTAAGACTTAATCCATATGTTGTTCCCAACTCACTCCGCCACCGCCGAGGTTTCCCGCCTTTTTCTCGCGGCATTTCTCTTTGGCGCGATTTTTGTTCCACACAAGTTGCTCACGTCTCGTGTGTGCCGGGATCGATGTGCGTCTTTGCATTCACTATTTAATTACGGTTAATGATGTCGTTAATGTTGTCATTCAGTACAAATGGATGTCAAACAACGAAATGGGGCTCATATTTCACGTATCCTAAATCAGCAGATTTATTGTTGACAGAGCTGGGATTAAAACCTTGCCAAATGAACATAAACATTCAACTAGAGCGAATTACAGGCGCCGGGTGGGAGTGAAGCCGGCGACGTGCCCGCTCTAGCTTGGACCTCCATGAATCATTGAGAGGAGCCGCTGACATTACAGTTCAGCCTTCACAAAGCGGATACAATAAGGGCTTGTTTTGTATTGACCTGTTTATTGACACGAATATTCATTGGCACTGGTCGCGAGCAGCAGCAGCGAGATGTGGCAGGGTTACCACAGCTCGTCGGTGGCGGAGTCGGTCCCGTCATGGTGGTAATACTTCCGTCTGCCCGCGCTCCCTTGCAGAAAAAGCATAATTGTTATATTAGTCTAAGATAATCCTTTAACGTATTCTAAATTAGAGGAAATGTTGCCTGACTGCAGCGCGTCCTCATCAAAGGAAATCGTTTTCATATTCCGTTTGATCTTCCCAGACAATCACAGATGAACAAGCGAAATCTTGTAAGGTTTAGAGTCTATATTTTTCATATTATTTGGACAAGACATTAACTGTTCCTGAGCCCTGGTCTCGCCTCCCGCCAGGGGCAGTCACGAACGGCCGAGCCCAGCGCCGCCCGGGCCGGGGCACGAGGGGAACCCGCCGCCAGG
>NC_091570.1:10799664-10804664 GCF_042767895.1 Penaeus vannamei
CTCTGGACTTCCTTGGTAATGTTTACAAGACGAGTCGGTTCATTTGCATTTGAAGTTCATATTCCTGCGTGGAGAAAGCGAGCCGTGAATTCACCCGACGCCTTGCCTTCTCGCGTGTCTTAAACTTCTAATAAATGTTTTGTTCCTGTGAGGACGCTTTAGAAATTCTTGAATCGGGGGCAAAAAGTGTAATTATTTTGGGGTCTCGGCGCTCATGTCACCGGCAGGTTTGCAAGCGTGACGAACGGCGTGACTCTGAGACGCGATGCTCCTGAAGGGTAAGGGGCTGGGAGGGTGCGGGGGTGGGGGTAGGGCGGCGTCCATACCACTACAGCGTGGAGGGGGGGGGGGGTCACCATTACGCAAAGGGAAGGTGCTGTTCGACATGGCAGTGGCAGGTTGGGTCACCACAGCAGAGTCGCTGCCTCCTGGGGTAGGGGCTGGGGGATGTCAAGAGGGGCCGTGACAGGGAGGTGAGTACCGGCTGTCATACGGTGCCAGGGCTCTCCTCGTCTGCCCGTGCGTGCCTCGTGCCGCGCGGGGGGAGGGAGAGACAGCATGCACAGCTTTGTTTCTGTAATGTCTTAGAATAACCAATGAGGATATACTGATGCTAGATTCGTGGCTCCTTGTGCCGAGGAGCAGAGTAGGTCCGCCGGCCAGCGCCCTCTTGTCACTTTTAAAGTCTGCTTCTCTCTTTGCAGGAGGCGAGTCATGATGCCCTCCCTTATCACCTGCAGGTTTGAAGTTCTTACACTTACTTCTTCGTGTTAGACTTGAGGGCTTCCTAAGAGTCGCTGTCTTCGTGTCTGGGTTGATGCCTTGTCTGTCTCGGTCTCTGCGTGCCGTGTCGCTGGTGTCGTTGCTGTCGGGTTCCAATGTCGGGAGCTTCCTCCTCTGGCGCTGTCGGCTGGGAGCGCAGCACCGATTGGGCAGCGCAGTACTTTTATCGGCTGTGCGAGGGGGCTTTCTCGGGGACTTGTGAACTTTCCTTGTCAAAGGCGGCGTGAAAAGTGCGTCCGATTGACCGCGTCAGATAGAAGAGGCTTGGTAATTGAGCCCCTTGGGCGCCGCGGCAGTTCGGGCGCCGGACAAAGCTTTGGAAATGATGGCACATAATGCCGTTGCATCAGCCATGCAGACTCACAATGACCGTCGCAGGCCTTTAAAAGTTAGTATAAGTGACAAGTAAAATTCTGTGCTCGATAAATGACAAAGGCACGTCGAGAAAATACGACTCATGCAGCGCGCTAAATGCGATGCGAAAGAAAGCGGCTCGTAAGAATATGTTGCAAAACTCATCACGCAAAACCTGTTGTGCGCCGTTTAGACGGGCGGCGGAAGAAGCGGATCGCGGGCGGCCTTCGCGCGGCGAAAGTAATCCCTGTGCCGCAATTAGCAGGCGAATAGAGTGCGCTCAGTGGCCGCGCGCGCTCGCCACTTCTCGGCGAAGTAGTCCAGGTAATGAACTTGCCACACATTCGGTGCGTTAAAGTTGAACATGATATTTCCGGGTGTTGCGATGGCCATTGCCTCTGAGAAATGAGCGGGCGATTAGATGCACCAATTTTGCAAAGTGCAAACAGGACTTGCCAAATATTCCCTTCTTGTAATCAGGTGTGTAAATTATCGAATGTAAATACCTGGCGAAGGTTGTGGTATGAATACAAAATTAATTCGTCTTTCGAGAAGAGGGTGGAGTCGCCACGTGTTCGTTCTCAAACTAATCGAGTAAGAACTCATCGCTAAAGTATTTGGGCCAAAGTTTTTTTTCTCTCTCTCTCGGATGTCCTGACATTGGCCGAGGCGTTAAGTGTTTTCGGCTCGTTTAATGGAGATCGAAGGAGCAGCTTGCTCTCGGCGGTCGCTCGGAAGCCGCGGCTGGTCTCCCGTGACCGCGACGCCAAACCCGTTGTTTTGCCGTCGGCGTTGGCGAACAGGAATCCGCTGAAAGAGCTGCAGTTTGCCGTTGGGCGGCGGTGTGCATCGGCGCCAAGGATTCCTCCCTCTGACTGCGAGTTCACAGTGATGCAAAAGAGGAGCTTCTTTTGCCCGGCGACCAGACATGAGTCAGAGAATGTGACACTGTTGCCTCCGCTCCTCAGGGCTATCGTGACGTAAGCCCCCCACCCCCCCCCTCCCAGGCACTTCCACGCAGCACTTCCCGGGCGAGGAAGTGAGATCAGACGGCGATGATCTGCCGGTGACACGTTGGAGTTACAGCCCCCCTCCCCCCACACCGAGAGAAGGGGGAGGAGGGGGGGTAAAGCAGTGCGTGGGAAGGCGGAGGAGACGTTGCACATAAAGTATGGATGACGTGTATGTAAATGTCACTGGATCTGTGAGATACCTTTGAGTCAAGGCAGTTAATTCGACTACACAGGGCCAAGATGGAAAGCGCTCGACTGACACAGAACGAGTGAAAGTCTATATATTCACGAGAGAGTTCAGGAAACGAGGACTGAGGAGTGCAAGGGAGGCGCGACAGACGACAGATCCCTGACAAAGACCCGGTGTTTTGGGCCGAGGCGGGCGGGGGTTTGAGCGACGAGGCGGCGGGCGGGGGGCGGGGGGCATGACTTCATTCGCCGAAGTCCTCGCCATATAAGTTAAATGCTCAACGAAATGCAAACATGTAACAAGAACGAGAGTGAGATAGAGGAAGCGGGAGTTAAAGAGCGTGTAAACGCTTGCAAAAAGCGAGCGGAGAAGTCTGTGCTCGGCCTGACTGACTTGTCACTCGAGCAAAAACTCTCGGCTCCATAAATATTCAAGGCATGTCACAGCCCAACAATAAATACGCGGCCGCCTGCGCCCCGTGTCCGCGTCGTGGCGTTGTCCCGAAGGATGCGTCGGCGTGCATAGTGCTAAGTGACGGATGATGAAACTGTGATCAGAAGCGCCCGCGGCGGATCCGGTTCAGCCCCGGCGTGATGCGGGCGTCAACTTAGCGAGGTCGCGCCCGCGCCGGGGCCGAGGCTGCCAGTGCTCGGAACACGCCTTCCCTGCGCCTTTCCGCCTCGCTCGTGGAGATTTGGGGCTGATAAGCGACGATGAATGTGATATTGTGCTCTGTTGATTCACTGACAAATGTCGCGGCGCGAACACGTGCGAGCATACATCTTATCGGCCTTTTTGCTGCGATTCCTCGCGAGATTCGTATCAGGGAATATAAGACAGTTGGTGGGGTTGCCGGAGATCTTATTGGGTTAATGATGGTCCGGAGCAGTAATGGCCCTGCCTGTCGGCCCTCTCGGAATGAGCGGGCTTGGGAGGGCTTAGAGCGGAATGGCGAAGGGCACGGTGCCCCTCCGGCCGGCGAGGCAGAGGGCGAGGGCGCCGTCAGAGGGCAACACCGCACACCACACGTCGCGCTCGAGTTGGCGGCGGCGTAGAATTGCCAGGTTCGGTTTCGTTGCAAGGAACGGTGTGAGGCGCGGCGGCGGCGGCGGCGAGGAGCGTCGGACATGCGCGAGCACGAGCGCACACGGGGGCCCCTCATGACCCGCGAATTATGGCAATGGCCGAGTGTTGGTCTATGACATGGCATGAAGGGGAGTGTGTTGGCGGGTGATTTGTGAGGCGGGTTTTACATCCCTGTCAACTGCGCCTCGGGAAACGTATCTTGCATGGCAATTCACGACAACCGGAAGAGACATTTGCATAATATTTTTGCCAGACCGGGCTGTTTGTTCTAGATCTCGGCGCAGCATTTGTCGTGACGGTTGATTCAATTATTCGCCCGACTTGTAGAACACATTGCAGATCCTGACGATGGTCTCCGTTCTCCCTCAAGATAAATTGAAGGCAATAAATATTTCCTCCGGGATGAGGCAAGTGATAAGCGTCGCGGGTGATGCGAAGAAGCAATAAAGCTCCTTGTAAATCATAACATTATTTTGGCTTCGTGACGTGCGCCTTGTAACCTGGGACTGGCACGGGCTGAGGGCGCGCTCGCGGGCGAGCGGATGGGCGTGATGGACGGGCGGTGGATGAACGTCTGTAATGGATGAATAGATTTGGCTCGGCGAAGACGCGCCAGGTGCTGCCTGCTTGTGTCACTCACGTGATCGATCAGCTTATGCGCTACGGGTATTTATGGCCAAAGGAAACTCCTTCGGGTCTGTCGAGGGCGCGCGGGAGGGGCGGGGAGGGCGCCGCCCCACGAGCAATCAGAGCCACAGCTGCAGCGCCACAGAACCTGATGTTTATGTCGCGCAGAAGAGGCGACGCGAAGGACGCTTCTGTGTGACAGATTAAATCAGTGGGTTTTGCCGTGTTTGTCTGAGCCCGTGCTAATTCTAGGTGGACACGGCGTGCCAAAATAACAACAGACACATCAGGGCTTAGGAATTTTCCTGAATTATGAGAATCTCTCTCAAAGCAGAGTGCAGTCGTAGGAGTACGGTAGGAGAGTGAAACCCACTTGACATCTCATACACGAAAGTAATTGAGGAAGGCGCTTTGCGACGTCGAAGGGCACGACCCACGCGGCAGCAGCACCCCCACCCCCTCCTCCCCACCGGCTCTTCTCGCCCATATGTACCCTCGCTTCGCTCCGGCAGATCTGATTTATCTGACAATAAAAAATCCAATCTAAGCAAGTCGTATTAAATGCTAAGAAGCTGCTACATCTGTGATTGATGGTAAATTGATTCAGTAGTGCCATCTCGCGGGTCTTGACAGCCGCCAGTTGAGAAGTCATTAGAGCTCGGCGGCGCCCTGTCTGCGTGTCATTTGCTTGTTGTCACAGAGAGAAAGATGTGTTTACCCTTTCTTTTTTCCGCCCCAAGTATGTCAGAGAGAGAGCACAGTTGTTCCATCTGTTTATTTTTGTATGTTTTCAATGGGAATGACAGTGTTTCACACCCTCGACTTAAATGTTTTGGTTAGTGAGCGAGCTGTGTTCGTACATTCACTCAGGTAATTATGGATATGCGGTCTCATTTTTCACTGTCAACAAACGGCTCAATAGTAATGCTACGGAAACTAATGGCATC
>NC_091570.1:10807164-10809664 GCF_042767895.1 Penaeus vannamei
ATTTTTGGCTGTAGTTTTGAATATCCTTATACCAAATTTACCAGCGATAGTCAAAGCAATGGTTTTGATAATAATAACATTGAGAATCGTCAATCGTCAATTTCTAGGATGACAGCCACACTCAGTGACATGATTTACACTTCAATAAGAATCTTATGAATAAATGTCATAATGAATATCCTAAAACTAATGCCAAAGGGGGTCTAAATAAGATTTGTATTATAACTACTGATAATCATGATGATGAAGAAGAATATGATGAGGATGATGATGAAGAATATAATGATGATGATGATGATGATGAAGAATATAATGATAATGAATATAATGATGATGATGGTAATGGTAGAGTCATGATAGCAATAATAACAATAATGGTAATAGTAAAAGTGATATTAACAAAATGATAAATTGATCAGAACATTTTGATTCCAAAATTATATGCAAGTTAATGTTTATAAGGAATATCGTGAAAATATATTCTAAAAATTTCATCATAACTTGCTAATGATAATAATCGCATTAAGAATAATTACAATAATAGCCTTGGTAATTACTGTTTTATCATCATTTTCGCCTTTCTCGTCTGCAATGTCATCATTGCTTTTGATACTTAGTAATATCATCCAAAAATTATATTACCTTTTCAGTTATTGATAATAATCATTATGATTGGTAATGGTAATTGCAATGATAAAGGTAATGATCACATAGAATTATATATAATTCTTGAAAAGGAATGTTTCTGTAACTGAGGACTTGCGAAGGTTATTATTGTTATTGTTGTAATGATTATTGTTGTTGCTGTAGTACAATAGTTGCTGAATATTTTGTCAAAAATCGTAGTGTTATTATCATCACTTGTTATTATTGCTATATCTGTCGTAATGATTATTATTGTTGTTGTTGTCATTATTTTTATGATTGTAATTATTGGTATAATTGCTATTATTATTATTAATTATTATTATTATTACTGTTGTTGTTATTATTATTATTATTATTATTATTATTATTATTATTATTATCATTATTATTATTATTATTGTTATAACTATTACTATTACTAGTATTACGATTGTTGTTGTCATTATCATTGTAATTATTATCACTATCATTATTACTATTATAATTATCATTTTAGGTAATATAGGATAGTGCCATCGGTAGCAGTAGCTACAGTAGTAACAGTAGCGTAACGACGTATTTGATTTAATTTTGTTATATCTGCTCATAATAACGTGTCAGTTTCACATTCTTTGATGAATTAGAGAACACTGTGACATTCTCTGAGTGAGAATTGTATAAGCATATTTCTTTCTTTCAATTTGCTCATTATCATCGCAATTTTGTACATCTGTCTTGCCAATCAACCAGTTGTTGTGGTTGACTTTCTTGGGTTGAATTTAGCATATTTCGAAGGCCGGCCAACCCCTTGTCTGTGGGCCAAGGGCGCTGAACGGTGACTGCCGCAGAACTTATATAAAGATATAATATTAGTCTTTACAAGTCACTCAATACCAAAATGCGGTATCCTATCAAAGCACCATAAAATATTATGAACACGTTACAGATATTATCAAAACTGGCAAATGCATATTATCCAATTGTCATGTTTGAAATCTTGTTGGAAATATTATTAAGAGCGATAACTAGTTTAACAACATTTCAGCCTATAATATCAAGGTGGCTCACTTGACTTTAGAGTATTCTTGAAGTGGTTTTCTGACAAGTCGCCTTGGCCTGCCCCGCTCTGAGAATTTCCCTTGCCTTTGCAGTCAGTCAGGTCGGTTGTGATTGACTCCCACTGCGGTTGTAATTTCATAAATGCTATAACTCAAAACCAAAATATTCGCTGGCGTGATTCCTCAGTGCACAACCCTCGATAACTCATACTCATACCGGGTTATGAATACAAAGAGTGTGGCAAATCGTGACCAATATATTTGCTCTAATGCTTCGGAGGCGATGAAGATTTTACAAAAGAGTTATAGACTGTCAAATTATTCGAGCAAGATCCTGAGACTTCAAGTTAGGGCACCGGTGGGGTTGGCGAAGGGAAGCTCCTCGGTGAAACATAGACACTGGCACATATACACGCAACAACAGACGTGTTATGCTTAATACTCATCAATGAAGATATGAATTACAGTGGATGGAGTTGTAGAAATGGATCTATCTGTCTCTGTTCCTCTCTTCCTCTCTCTCTCTCTCTCTCTCTCTCTCTCTCTCTCTCTCTCTCTCTCTCTCTCCCTCTCCCTCTCTCTCTCTCTCTCTCTCTCTCCTCTCCCTCTCCCTCTCCCTCTCCCTCTCCCTCTCCCTCTCCCTCTCCCTCTCCCTCTCCCTCTCCCTCTCCCTCTCCCTCTCCCTCTCCCTTCCCTTCCTCCCTTCCTCCCTTCCTCCTTCCCTCTCTCCTTCCCTCCCACCCTTCCTCCCTTTCTTCCCTCCCACCCTTCCTCCCTCCCTCCCACCCTCCCTCCTCCCTCCCTCCCTCCTCTCT
>NC_091570.1:10817164-10822164 GCF_042767895.1 Penaeus vannamei
ATTCCTCCTCCTTCTCCTCTCTCCTCGGCATCATCATCATCCACCTCACTTCCCTTTCATCGGCATCTTTCCGCACCCCATCTCCCCCCTTTTCCCTACGCCCGCCTCTCACGTGCCGCAGATAACTGAACATTTTCCACTTTCAGACTGGTATCAGGGTAAGCCCCGCAGTGGCCTCCGCCGGACCTTCCGAGCATCAAGAGCGCGACTTAAAGTAGGAGTCGCAGCCTCTTTATGTTTCTCGAGAGTCGTTGTGAAGGCGGACTTGGCCATGGTCTCTCTCTCTCTCTCTCTCTCTCTCTCTCTCTCTCTCTCTCTCTCTCTCTCTCTCTCTCTCTCTCTCTCTCTCTCTCTCTCTCTCTCTCTCTCTCTCTCTCTCTCTCGAGCGCCCTTGCCCCTAACCCTGGTACCCTCTCCCGAGCCCTGCTGTCGCTCCCTCTGACGCTCAGCGCCTCGCCCTTCATCTCCGCTTCAGCCCCGACTCTCATTGCTCTCCTTTGCTTCATGCCGACTCCACACTCAGTCCGACCCGCCTCAGGGGAGGGATAAAAGTTGTGTTTTAATTACTCTCTCTGATGGTTCACGCCAAACTTAGAATATGTATGTGCACACACACACGCACACACACACACACACACACACACACACACACACACACACACACACACACACACACACACACACACACACACACACACACACATACACACACACACACACACACACACACACACACACACACACACACTCATGCATATATATATATATATATATATATATATATATATATATATATATATATATATATATATATATATATATATATATATATTACATAGAATAGAAACACACGCTTGTTGCACATTCACAGAAACCCCTATTTAGACTATATGTTTGATTCCGTGTCTTTGCGGGTGAATCGCCGCCGTCGGTTCCGCGTGTTTCGTCGCCGCCGCCAAGCGAAATCATGCAAGGGGCTTGTGCATGAGAGCAGCCCTTCTCCTGGTGCTCATGGCCATGTCAACCGTGTAACAGTAAGCGGGGTAGACATGTACACGTTCCTGTAGCAAGAAATTTTAGGCAATTTGCACAATCTTTATGTGCTCTATTACCTCATGCACAGGTTTTTATTTGCATTTAGATTAGTTGGCGGGGATGCCGGGGTTTTTGCTGCGGTTTTATCAGCGGAGTTAACACGGACAAATGTCACGGCTCATAGCGGCGTCCGTGGCGTTCACACGGCACCGCGGCGCAGAGGAACGCTCGCCGTGGTCGCGCAAGGGGGACAGGATGCGTCGACTGCTATCGAGGGAGGCAGAAGGAGTCACGCAGCGATGTGGGGGCGATGGTGGGGACACTTGGGGGGGGCGGGGGCGCGGGGGAGCTTCAGTGGGGAAAGGGGAAGGGGGGGGGGAGAAATGGGTAGGAGGAGGGGAGGGAGGGTAAAATGGGAGGAGGAGGGGAGGAAGGGTAAATGGTGTAGGGGGAAGAAAGGGGGAGTGGAAGGGGAGTGAGTGAGGGTAAATGGGCGAGGGGGACAAACAGGGAAAGGGAAAAACAGAAGGATAAGAAGCGAGAAGGGAGGGTAAATGAACGTAGGAAGTGTGGGTGTGGCGTCGCATAAAGACCGTAAGAGCTGAAGTAAAGGAAGGAAGGGGATGGCGAGAAATGTGAAGACAAAAGTCTGGGGAAGGAAAGTGGGCAAAGAGAACCGTGATGATTAGGAAGATATGTTTGCCATATCAATAAGTGAATGATAAACAATGCATAATCAGCGATGTCTTTTACCTGTTCTTTTATTCATGTCACAGAAACAAAACTGAAAAAATAGAACGTAAATTAGATTTATAAAAGATAGTAATGATAACCAAAGGAATTGTGATTTTTCAGAATATAAGTTCGAAAATGATGATAGGATTCTCGGAACGCCTTGTGTGTTGTGATCACTCGAGAGAAAATATCTTAATCGATTTGACCAAGATAATAAAAGCCTCAACAGATAAAAGCTTTCATAAACACTGTCATTATCTAGATCGATTCCGAAGAGGAGAGAAAAAAACTATTGTCTGGATATCACTTTTCGATTCAAATTTCACAGATCCGGCTGTCTTAAAATTCACCCGACTAAAATGGCTGTCATTGTCTGCATTGATCATTGTATTCTGTGACTTACTTACGGAGGAAATACGTACATTGTGCTTGAATGATGCAAAGGTCTCCCAAGGCACGCAGAAAGTGGAGGCAAGAGAAGCGAACAGAAATGTAAGTGAAAAGTTGTAAAGTAGTTTCTCGTAGCCGAAGAGATCAGCGTCTCTGCTCCTCTGGACACGTGCATAGTCTGACGATTAAAACCAACGAGATTATTAGTTTAAATTTCCCCAAACGTAAAGAAAGATATAAATAAAAACAACGTTTCTGATCATAACGGCCGACTTCAGGCAGAATTCGCACCTTGCAATCTCCGGATAAAAACAAAAAAAACAAAACAAAAAAACAAACACGGCATTAGAAAGCTGATGGCGAGATGGATGTTCATTTTTGAGGTCAGAGGTCACAAGCCAATGATAAAATATACACTTTTAGAATATGAAGTTACGTTGACGCCCGTGAATACTGGAAGTGTGTAGTCTGGTTGTGTGAGTGTTAAAATGGGGTAAAAAACAGAATTTAGAAATAAACTTACGATAAAGATAGACGTGAAGTAAGGATGACAACTTTTCTTGATCTCAAGTTCGTGATCATGTATATGCTCAGTTTGACTTGCCCTAATGGCTATGTGGAGGTTGAAAGGCGCTCCTCATATGTTGTAGGTAAACTGAACTGCCTGAGAACAATACGACGCCTTAGTTTGATGTACGTCGATAATTATAGAGAGACAGCATGGGACATGTTTCAACACACGGGTTAGTAAGTAGGTAGTTTAGTGACACGTAAAAGGTAAACACAGTTCCGTAGTTCAGGATTAGTGGCATGTCCCCAGCCAGCCCCAGAGAGCGCGTAGAGGCCGGTCAGGCGGCGAAGGGGAGCGCAGGCATGTTAGCGAGCGTTGAGGCCGTGAGAGCGGTAGGTAGAGACCTGTGGAGCCCCGGTGTAGGTGCCCAAGCGCAGCTGCGCAGGTGTAGCTTCCCTGGTGTAAGTAAGACATGACGGTGTGTAATACCTTCCCTGCTTCTTTGCCTAACACTGCAGTCATCCCAAAGTCACATTAACCCCTGAGGTGCGGCTCCCGCGTGGTGGGAGCGCGCCACCCTGAGTGAATAACTGCCATCACGCTCAGTGCTTCATGACTATAGATTTAAATTAAATTTTGATTTTTCATGAAATAGCTTTTCCAAAAGCTATGACTGATGATTATTTACTGTCATTTTAATGATTTCTTGAGGAGCTTTGCGTGACGTACTGGTGTATATTTACAGGTCCGGCTCCAGAGCTCCTAACGTACTGGGGCCACCCCCTACACAAGGGAGGGGCCCGCCCCCACTTCCCTACGTGTTGATGTATGTATCCAAGCTTTGGATATTGTTACTTTCTGTAGCAATACACTTATGTAGGCTTGACATGAAATACAAAACTGAAATACAATTACTTTATTTTGTCTAATAATGCTAATAATCCCATGAAGCAATTTGAGTTAGTATTTAACTGTTAGAATTTCGATCAGCTCTCCTGAGCAACCATTGGTATTGCACATCCAGGTCTAGTTGGAGGCCCCTGTAACGGTGTCCTAACCCCCGCCCTCCCTCCGCACTTGCCGCCTCAGCCTCCCCTAAGCCGACGCCAGGTGCAGCGGGACAGATGCATTCATTCACCAGAGGCCCAGCGTTGCATTCCTCCTATTTAATATTCAAAGACTAAGGAGGGCCTAGCTTTGCGATACATCCTTTGTGTGATCCTTGTGTGCGAGGGAGTGTGTGTAACATGACGCGGTGTGACGTAGCCGAGGTCAGCAGGTAAGGTTACGGTTGCGGTCCCGGGGCGGTCCACTATCTTCCACGCCATTACCTGCGCCGCCTCCGATTTCTTTGCCTGTGGCGCAGGCTTTAGATTAGAACTTGAGATTTGTTTCTAATTTTACCGTAAAGTCTGTCGTTGGTTTGTCGTTTGCTTTTCTTTTCTGCAATCCGAGAAAGTGCCTCGAGAGACTCGCCGGCGCTGCCTCGCCAGGGCCCACAGAGGCGTCCGCGCGTCGCCTGGTCGCCGCGAGGCCCGAGGACTGGGGCGGAGATGCCGTCCGAGGCAATGAAGCGGTCAAGCCAGGCTGATACCTGATATTGGCTACTAAATGGCTACTGGGGAGAAGCTCCTCCGGCCTCGTCTCCCCAGACCACCAGCGGGAAGAACACCTGTCACATTTTTATAATTCACTTTAGGATATTTTGCCGAGAGGAGCTGGTCGGCAGTGTGAGAGGGAGGAGAGGTGGGTGGCCGAGGAGGCCGGCAGGGAATGCGGGAGATAAGAGCCCAGGGCAGAATATTGAATTAAATAAGTTCTCAGATAGAGATTACGGAGAGACAAAAAGCCAGATAAGGCGCTCCAGGAAACCGAATGTTGACAGCTACAACATAATCATGTAAAGAGTAGATAGAGGCTGGGCGGGAGCACTCAGCTGATACCTGATACGGGGGACCTAATGGTGGCCTGTCCGAGCGTGCAGGCGGCGTGCCGGCCTGTCCTGAGAGTGCAGTGCCGGGGCTGTCCTGCGGCCACGGTGCTGTCCGTCCTCAGGCTACGGCGACATCCTGCGTCCGTCCCTCCCTCCGATGTCACTCGCCGTGGCCTCCGCTTCTCCTCCTCGCCGGCCGTCTTGTCGCGGTCGCTGGTCCCTCCAGCTTCCGTCTCACCTTGCGCTTGTCCTGCTGCGCCACCGAGGTCCGATCTTATCTGCCGTTCCTCCTCCTTACGTCCTTTTTTATCTGCGGTTCATGTCTCCTGTCCTGCGCCACCCTGAGTCTGCTTTTCCGTACGTTCATGTCCGCCTTTCGTGCTCTTCCATCCCATG
>NC_091570.1:10827164-10829664 GCF_042767895.1 Penaeus vannamei
TGGAATAGAGATAGGCGAATGTGCGACTTAAGGAGGAATCGTAGGAGGAATCTGACTTAAAAGAAACTATTTAAGCCTTTTTTCATGTGCGAGATTAATGTCACAAGAGAAAACTCGAAATGAGTGTCATTCCTGGACAAATGACCTTCGCAACAGATGAGATATTCATGACGGAACGAATGCTGAGCGGACGGCATGACAGCGACCATTCCGCATGCAGTCAAACGCCTCCCCCCCCTCCTCCCTTTCCCAGGCGCCGTTGGGTTGAGAGTCCTTCATGCATTCCGGGCGCGGAAATCGAAGAGCGTCAATAGAGAGGAAAGAAAACATTCCGGTCGCAATAATAAAGTTTAACCCTTCACAACAATTTCCCTTTATTGTGTCAATCAGCCGCGCGGGACAATGACAAAGACTATCAGATGGCAGCCGGCGCCGCGATCGCCACCTTGCCGCCGCGCCCTCGGACTGTGTTCACTGTAAACACGGCCCGAGTGTTGCCAGCTGCGGCGACGCTCCTCTTACACCGCAATCAATAACGTTATCCCACGTTATGCCTTATCTGATAGATAACCGCGCGTAGCTATATGCCGCGGGGAAAGCCGAGGTTCCGCGCGAGGAAAAAATTCTCGAGTCCTCGTCGGATGGATCGAGGCGAGTGAAGCAGCCCGACCCACTCCGCTGACCTCTCTTCTTGCTTAGGCGTCTCGCGGTCAGCCTTTGGCCCCAAAGAACACGTTAATGTGCAAATAAATCGAAGAATACGAGAAAGAGCATTTCCGGAAGTCCACATCGCAATAATTGAAACATCACATTGAGCGAAAGAAGCGGCCACCAACTCGTGAAACCGTCCAAAGGCGAGTGGGAAAGGGGAGGGAGGTGCGGGCACGCGGCACATGTGGTGTGTAAAGGGTAAAATGTGAAAATCATCGAGTAATCCTATTGTGTGTAACGGTTCGTATGGGAAAGTAACCAGTCTTAGGAGGGCTTCTGTCGGGCTGTCTCTGGGAGCCGGCGACAGAAGGCCCGAAATACTGAGGCTCGCTTTGGCTAAAGAGGCTGGCGCAGGTCCTTTCTGTGGCGGGAATTATTTGGTTCCAGTGGAAGACACCATTGTGAACGAGGGGCCGGTCTGTCACGTGATTCTGGATCTCTCTCTCTTTCCCTTTTTCTTTCTTTCTTTCTTTCTTTATCTCTCTCTTCTCTCTCTCTCTCTCTCTCTCTCTCTCTCTCTCTCTCTCTCTCTCTCTCTCCTCTCTCTCTCTCTCACTCACTCACTCACTCACTCCTCTCTCTCTCTCTCTCTCTCTCTCTCTCTCTCTCTCTCTCTCTCTCTCTGTCTGTTTCTATTTCTGTCTCTCTCTGTTTCTTTCTCTGTCTGTCTCTATTTCTGTCTTTCTCTCTCTCTCTCTCTTTCTTTCTCTGTCTGTCTCTATTCCTGCCTCTCTCTCTCTCTTTCTCTCTCTCTCTCTCTCTCTCTCTCTCTCTCTCTCTCTCTCTCTCTCTCTCTCTCTCTCTCTCTCTCTCTCTCTCTCTCTCTCTCTCTCTCTCTCTCTCTCTCTCTCTCTCTCTCTCTCTCTCTCTCTCTCTGTCTTTCGTCTCTCTCTCTCTCTCTCTCTCTCTGTCTCTGTATCTCTTTTGCTTTCTCTCTGTATGTCTCTCTCTGACTCTGTCTCTCTCTGTCTCTGTCTCTCTCTCTTTTACTTTCTCTCTCTCTCTCTCTTTCTCTCTCTCTCTCTCTCTCTCTCTCTCTCTCTCTCTCTCTCCCTCTCTCTCTCTCTCTCTCTCTCTCTCTCTCTCTCTCTCTCTCTCTCTCTCTCTCTCTCTCTCTCTCTCTCTCTCTCTCTCTCTCTCTCTCTCTCTCTCTCTCTCTCTCTCTCTCTCTCTCTCTCTCTCTCTCTCTCTCTCTCTCTCTCTCTCTCTCTCTCTCTCTCTCTCTCTCTCTCTCTCTCTCTCTCTCTCTCTCTCTCTCTCTCTCTCTCTCTCTCTCTCTCTCTCCCTCCCTCCCTCCCTCCCTCCCTCCCTCCCTTCCTCCCTCCATCCCTCCCCCTACACCCCTCTCTCTCCATCTCTCTCTCTCTCTCTCTCTCTCACCCTCTTTCTCTCACTCTCTATTTCTCTCTCCCCCCTCTCTCTCACTCTGTTTCTCCCCCCTCTCTCTCCCTCTTTCCCTCTCTCTTTCTTTTCCCCCTCTCTCTCTCCCTCCCTCCTTTCTGTTTCCACCCCCCCCTCTCCTTCTTTCTCTGTCTCCCCCCTCTCTCTTTCTCCCTCTCTCCTTTTTCTCTGCCCCCCCCCGTAATGTTCTCTCTCTCTCCTTCTTTCTCTGACCCCCCCACTCTCTCTCTCTATCTCTCTCCTTTCCTCTCTCTCTCACTCTCTCTCCATATCTATCCTTCTCTCACCCCCCTCTCTCTCTCTCCCTTCCTCATCCCCCCCTCACTCACTCTCTCTCTCTCTCTCTCTCTCTCTCTCTCTCTCTCTCTCTCTCTCTCTCTCTCTCTCT
>NC_091570.1:10837164-10839664 GCF_042767895.1 Penaeus vannamei
GCGCCCCGCTCAGCTGTCGTATGCTGTCCCATCCACACACATTACGCGCCCATTCCCACGGTCAGCACTCGGCTGCGCTGCCCCAGGTGAGGCACGCAAACCACGCCGGTTCTGAGTACTGCACAAACACACGCACGCGCGCACTCACACAACCCTCTAACTACACTGCCAACGCCTTTGCAATCGCCGCGAGTTACGAGGCCTCTTCCCTTTCGTATTCGCAAGACGCGGCCATGTGGGGAAGGGCGTCGATTGCCTGTCACCGTTTCGATGACTGCGCGAGCATTGGATTGCTTCCATCAGGAACTGTGATGGAGCGGAGCGGTGTTGGAGCGGAGATTGCGGCCGCCACAGTGTGTCGTTGCGCCCAAGTGATGGGGCCATTCGCCCGGAACATGTCCTGTATGTCCACTCCACGCCGCAGTGGAGGCCATGCGAGCCGCGCGGGGGAAGGGAAACAGGCGATTGTAATGTGAACGAAATAATAGGAATAAATAAATAACGATAAAGATGAGCGTTACGATCAATGTAGGTTTTGATGGTAATGGTATCAGTTGCATTATTTTATTTTTCCTGTTCTAGTCATTATTTTGAATATTTGTTATTCATTATGCATTTTCTTGATCGTTTATTACTATTATTATTGGTGATGGTGCTGTGATTATCACTGTTATCAACATTATTAAGCCTGCACATTTTTTCGACCAAATTAACAATAACGATATTTATTTGATGATAACAACAGTTACAATAAGGATCAATGGATATCTAGTCATAATGGTAATGAGTACCATAATGTTGATCGGAACGTAATGTTCCTAAAAGAAGAAAAAAAGAAAATTTATTTTGCTTATCTGCAACTCAGCAGTGGCAAGGCCACATGATGCTCATCAACAGACTCTGGCAGCACAAGAGTTCAGAGCTGGAAGTGTGCAGCATCTCAACTGTGTCTTACTGGTCCTGTTGCAAGTGTCCTGAGTGTGTATGTGTCTGCGGAAATGTCTGATTTCAAGCGTTGCATGTTCCCTGCGAAGGAGGTGGTCCTTGAAGATGGAATGCGCGGTCCGTGCGGGGTCAGAATGGCCATGTGGTCCTGGAAGCTGGGTTGCGTGGTGCATGTGGGGTCAGCATGGCCATGTGGTCGTGGACGTCTTAGTGCAGCATGTGACCCCCCCCCCCTACCCACCCTCGCAATGGCTTGCTTCCTCCGAGCCCAATCCGTCAGACAATTAATTACATCGGTTGTTATTACACGGATGTTATGCTGCAGACGAAGGCCGAGCGGAAGGTGCGTGAGCTCGGGGCCCGCGTGCTGTCTGTCTGTTGCCACACGGCTCGACCGCCGCTCCCTACATCATATTAATTACCGAGGGGACGCGCACTTGCTGATGAAATTGTTGGTTGCATAGACATCCGTACATCGGTCTGTGAGTGATGGTGATTATAGTCTGTGCGGCGGCGCCCTGGTCCCGAGGTGCTGATGGCGCTGGAGGGCACGCCGACGGGGGGCCAGGTGCTGGCTCAGGGGGCGCTCGGTGGTGAGGACCTGCTGGTGATCGCGGTGATGAGCGACGGAGGACGAGTGTGAGGAAGGCTCTTCGGGGCGGGTGTGAGGGCGGACTCCCGACGAGTGCTCTGCCGCGTGACGAGCCACAATGGCCGGATTAGGAGACGCACAGAGGGAGGCGCGGGAGGCAGTGTCGGGAAGATAAATGGAAGGCCTCGGCGCGGGGGTCACGGGCGTCGACGCGGGCGTGCTGCGGCCAAAGGGAGTCGCAGAGCATCACCGACGACGGCGACGGAGGCGAGGACGACTCCTTAGCGGGAGAGGCGACGCACTCGACCCGAGGACGAGGTGTGGAGGACCGGCTGACGCTCGTGGCAGAGAAGCTCTCGAGGAGACGAGGCGAGCATCTTGCAGGGAAACAATGTTCTGCAAGATGGATTGCAGAGTCCATTATCAACGGTGACCTGACAGAGCGGAACCGCTGTTAGTCTGGTTGTCGTCGTGACAAATTATCCGGTGGATATTGCGCCTTATGTTGGCGTGACGTCAGAGCTTGGCGGCGAGGGCGGCGTGCCCGGGGTTGCCTCTCCTCGTGGGCGTCTGGCAACCGGACCCGACGCCTGGATCGGCGGGCGGCGGGCGGCATTGGTCGTGGCCCGCGCCATTGGCCGCCGATTGGCCCGGCTAATGATTGGCCGCCGCAGTGATAACCCGCCTAATTTATTCAGGTGCGAGCGGCGCGTCGGCGTATCCGGAGGCCGTGTCGTTGTGTCCGAGTGGAAATGGATGCGGTTGGGCGGGGGCGGCGGCGCTGCGCTGGGCGCCATCAGCAGAGAAAAGCCTTCCCTAATGCGCTTGCATCTTGCAAAACATTGATCAAGTGCTATACGAGTTGGTGGTTAATGACGGCATTTATGTTGCATTTTTCATTTCGGGAAACGGATATGTATGCAATTAGTGGGTTTGCAAGAAGGTAATTGATATCATAAAGTA
>NC_091570.1:10844664-10847164 GCF_042767895.1 Penaeus vannamei
GGAGGAAGGAAGAGGGGGAGAGGGAGGGAGGGAGAGGAAGGGGAGAGGGAGGGAGGGAGGGAGGGAGGGAGATAGGAGAGAGAGAGGGAGGGTGAGAGGGGAGAGGGAGGAGGGAGGGAGAGGGGGGGTGGAAAGAAAGAGAGAGAACGAGAGAGAGAGAGAGAGAGAGAGAGAGAGAGAGAGAGAGAGAGAGAGAGAGAGAGAGAGAGAGAGAGAGAGAGAGAGAGAGAGAGAGAGAGAGAGAATGGTACACCCATTACGCCCGCCCAGAGACACAGGCCAAAGGCAGCGGCAAGCAGCGGCATGCCTGGCGTGGCACCAAGTGAGTGTTTGATGGCGGGAAGCTGTGTCGATGCGTGCGTGGCTGAGCCCGCGGATCACGAGACGCAAGCATATGTAGCGAACATAATCCACAACTGCAGGACTGGGCAGGGCGGAATCACCTTCACTGAATCAGAAAGTAAGAAATAAAGAGGCGATCCCTTTCTCTGGGGATGATTATGAGACGCGTTTGACGTTAACGAGAGCGCGTGAAACCTGTTCCGAGACACGAAACTATTGTTGCTCCTGTTTTGATCCCGTCACGAGAAACATTAGCAAACATATATGTGCGTGTAATTGGCGTTGTAAATCAATAATAATGTTCCTTTTATAGGCAAATTATGTATTTAGTCTTTGATGCATGAACTTCATTTTCACAGTTCGCTCCCCATATTAATATCTTGTAATATGACATATCTAAACCCGAGACTGCTTTGGTCGTGGCTCGGCGACACGACAGCGGAAAGCGAAACAAGTGGCCTGGAAATCCTTCGGAGAAAGCAAGAATGAGGGGGAAGAGGGGGGAGGGGGAGGAAGGAGAGGAAATGCGGGCCATGTTGGGGCCGAGGAATACCCATGAGGGAGCTGATGGGAAGTGTGGTTTGCACAGATTTGCGTTGGTGCAATGTTCTCCAGCCTGCAAGAGACAGAAGGAGCGACGCACGACACTGCCAGCATTGTTGCATCCCGACAGAGGACGGCGGGTTGACGGCACAGTTGCTGCTGCACTTTTAAATTGCAAAGGATTTCTGCACTTGGGGTCATGTAGAGCTATTGCTCCTCGGAGTTGCAAAGCGCTTTTGCCTGTAAGCTTTGTAAAAGTTGCAGTGCTTTGGAGTTGTAAAGGGATGATGTAGTTTGCACTTGAGTAGGAAAGCAGACATACTGTGATATGCAACGTGAACTGATTCTCTTTGATCTCAAAAACTAATCTGATGAATTATTTAAAGTGCGATCGAGTCGCTCAGAACCGGTTTAGACGACATGTCACTGAACCGTGGAAATTTTCATATTGTTGCGTTGTTGGGCGAATCGGGCGCCGCTGGCCGGCAGTCGGATTCCCTCGCCCGAGTGGGAGGAGAAACGGAGGAAATAACGGAGAGGCTTAAAGTAAAGGAACAGCCGGGGAGAGCGTAAACAGACACGCTCACAATAAATACAGATCTTTGTGAACCGGTTTTATATTGTATGGTTCTCTCAGCCTTTTTGTACATCCTTTACATATTCTGTATTTCGACGTCACTCAACACTAACACCGCTTATATTATGTATGAAAGATTCTTGTTTCTTTGTTACTTTGTATTGTTTTCTTTCAACCTTACCCTTTCATCAGTACATCTTTTATGCATCCCAGTCTTCCGCCTTACGTAGTAATGACAACACCCCCCCCTCTCCCCCGCCTCCGACGCGAGGTCCTTTCTCAACGGCGTCTCCTCCCCAGGATACGCGAGGACCGCAGCCGCGAGGACCGAGTGCTGGGCCTCGACCGCGACGAGCCCGGCGACCGCCCCACGTCTCCGCACAAGACCAATGGTAAGTTAATGGCGCAATGCCTCTTTGATATATGTGTATAATGTGTTCCCCTAAAGGCATTTGGACTCTCTCATGTCCTGGCGGGTCGAGTGGCTGCGTTGCTTTAGCGTCACCTGCTTTCGGGAGGGTTGGAATCCCTCTCCGGGGGAAAAAGGGACAGGGCTTCTGTGGGGTCATGGAGAGGAATTCGGGGTCAGGACGCTGGCTTTGACGCGGCCACTTTTGCTGTTTGCTAGGGCTATCAGGGTTTGCTTGCATTTCTTGGTGGGCGATTGGGTGCCGGGGCAGTGGGCGGGAAAATGTGGGGACGGTGGGGGGAAGTGCCCAGAGCGGCCTCCTGGCTGACGGCGACTTCCACTAACGCCGAGGTCTCCTCCTCCAGGGTACGGAGAGAGCGACGTCCTCAACCTGAGCAGCAAGAGCGATTCCCGAGACGACCTGAGCGACGCCCCCACACCGAGGGACGACCGCGACGACAAGGACGAAGCCCTTTCCGACGCCGAGGATCTGGACGACAAGAATGGTATGGATGATCTCGCTTTGTTTCTCTCTCTCTCTCTCTCTCTCTCTCTCTCTCTCTCTCTCTCTCTCTCTCTCTCTCTCTCTCTCTCTCTCTCTCTCTCTCTCTCTCTCTCTCTCTCTCTAC
>NC_091570.1:10857164-10859664 GCF_042767895.1 Penaeus vannamei
CAGTGCCTTGTGTAGTTTGAGTCATAGCGGGCCATCTCGTATTCTAAAAGTCTCGTATATGCAATATAGCGGCATTACTGTTGGTAGTTGTAAGAGTGGTGATTTTCTGATTGCCTCGTTAAGTTCACAGTCGGGACCTACAGCTGCGAAAACCCGCCCTTACGCTCGCAGCAAGTACTGGTCATTGTGGCTTGCGCGCGGAGAATGTATCATCGTGTTTATGGGGGACACTCGTTAATAGTATTTAAGACTCCTGTTAACACCAGTGTACACTTACGCTACAAAACTTACCGGTCAAAGCAGACAGCAAGGGGCGCGTCGCTCGGCGTTAATTTCTGGCCTTTGTTTTTCTCCCTTAATTCCTTTTTATATTTTTATTTACGTTCGCTGACGAGAATCTAAATTTCGTTCGTTTACTTTGCGTCGTCGCCGACAGAGGGTGCGGGTGAGTCGGCCGCGCTCTGGATCGTATTTCATTGCCTCTTATTCTTTTCCTTATAGATACACATTCTTACTGATATCGTAGCGCTGTTATCTTCTCTCGCCCTGATGTCCCTCCTTATCTCCGGTCAGCACGCCCCTCCGCCTCCCCCCGCCCCGGCCGAGCGCCCAACCATAGCCTCGCATCCCTCGAAGGGGCGTCGCCTCAGCCTGTCCACATTAACCGGCCACTGCTGTACACCGCACATAAAATCCCGCTTCAAGAGGTCTTAAAACTCCCACTTGTTTCGTTTACTGCGGGCATATTTGTGGATTATTGGTCGGGACCTGCTCCCTCGCTCCCTCGCTCGCCCTAATTGTCAGGTGACCGCCGATCGTGATCTTGCGCGCCGGCCACGAGCATCCAGCCGGGGCACAAAGCCGGCCTGCGAGGAGCACCTGGCCGAGGGCTCCGCGGAACACCACGAAGGGGACCCGCTCCGCAAACCCAGCGAGAACACACAGTCAGAACTAACGCTGGAAAGGGGGGTGTGGACACAGGGGTCGGGCAAGGCGAGAGCATTTGGCAGTGTCGCTGGCATGAAGCGCCAGGAAGGGATCGCCAATGCAACGAAAGAGCACCTGTCGTCAAAAATTGTACAATGAAAGTACCACAGCAAAGCAAGAGCGAGAAGCCGCAGGAACTTCATCCCAAATGCTCCGTCTTGTCACGTGACAGGCGACCGATAGAGCTTGACAGCTGGAAGCCGCGGTCAAATTCTGACAGATCTTATGAATAAATCCATAAATGCTATTTCTTCTTGTGGCGCGGAAGTCGCAATTGAAATGGTATTCATAGACGCCGAAATGGGATCCGCGGAGGGACGACTGCTCCGTACGAGTCTCCGAAAGGCTCCTCGTGGTTGTCTCAAGAGGTCTCCTCGGAGCATATGCGAGCAAAAATAAGCACACCAAGAACTCTAAAATCTGCTAAATGTGACCAGTAAGCATGCAGCTTAATAGTCGCAGATGGATGGAGAACGGACAAATGGAAACAGCCAAAGACCGAATATACAAGGCACGGTTGAATTCACCTTCAAATGCATTAAAAAGCAATCAGTCCCTGTTGCTATAATGGCCGTTGTGTGAACGATAGCAGCTGGCGCAAAAACTATCAGTTAAGAATCGCAATTCGCGTCACAACTCCAGGAAATTGATGTTTATCACCAGAGATAAGAGAACTTTTAATAGCCCGTTTGCATAGGTCAGCTGATAAGAACCAGTCGAAATACACCTGGTTTGGCTTCAGGAGAGAACCAGGAATGGGGACTATGAGGACCTTCGAGGAATCCTGCGCTGCGGCGAGCTCGTGGCGTGATGGAACTTACAGCAAGGAGGGCGGACGCTTGGCTGCGGGGTCCTCGGAATGATCTCGGCCCTCCGAAGGACCCCGTTGAGGGACTCGGGGCGAGAGGCACTCCCGGTCGAAGGACCCTGAGAGTCCGAGGCAACTTGCGGCGTGGAGGAAATTGTAAGGCGAGGGGGAGAGCGCGCGTTTTGGTCCCGCGCTGCTCATATAACAATTTTCTGAAGGAGATGAGATGGAAGGAGAAGGGGCGAAGAAATAGGATAGAATTAAGCATCTGGCGTAAAGGGACGGGGATTAAAATGACACTAGAGATTAGGAGGGGAGAGCGGCCGCGGGCGATACACCACGCCAGGGTTGCAGAACAAGAGGAGCCGGAGTTCGGGTCCGCCTTCGTAGGGAGGGAAGGAGGGTGGAAAGAGGAAGGGAGGGAAAGGGGGTAAGTAGGTAGGCGGGGAGGGCGGGAGGAGGGAAAGGGGTAGGTAGGGAGGGAAGGAAGGGAGCAAGGGAAGGGAGGGGCCAAAGGAAGGGGAGGGTCCGTGGGGTAGGCAGGAAAGAGGGTAGAGGCAAGGGACCGTGAGGAGGGAAGACAGAGGAAAGAGGCCGCGAGGAAGGCAGGAAAGAGGGAAAAGGGAAGGGACCGTGAGGAGGTAAGAGGGAATGGACCGTGAGGAGGGAAGGAAGAAAGGAAGGCTGCGGCGAGTCGATGAGCCT
>NC_091570.1:10874664-10879664 GCF_042767895.1 Penaeus vannamei
TCGTTCGTAGACACTGCCCAGGGAAGGGGACGACCGACTTGTGAAGGAGAAGTAATTCCAATATTTTACTCCTTGATTGTTGAGTAAAAAAAGAAAAAAAAGAAAAAAAGAAGAAAAAAAGGCACTGTTTACCGGGACAAGCCATATAAGGCTATCATTCATTATCGCGATTTATCTTCTTCTGGCACCGACAACATAAATATGTCACTCAGCCACATTTCAGGCGGTCTTACGGGTGTGAGGAGGTCGCTCTTGATAAGCGCAATGGTAGATTTATTAGTAATCTTTTCAACCCCCCCCCCTCTCTCTCTATCTCCTTTTCTCTCACCTTTCTCCCTCTCTCTCTGCCCCCCCCCCCTCTCTCTCTCTATTTATCTATCTATCTATGTGTGTGTGTGTGTGTATGCGTGTGTTTCTATACATCTACCTAATGAAAATAAAAACACTAAAAAACAAATGTTTCATGTGCTTATCCTTTTATAAAGAAAATAGAATAAATGAAAGAAAGAAAATGAAAATAAGAATGGAAGAAAGAAAGAAACTGGAAAAGGAAAGTAAAGAGAAGAACAAGAACAAAAGAAAAGAATATATATATATATATATATATATATATATATATATATATATATATATATATATATATATATATATATATATATATATGAACATGACCTCTTAGATGTGAAGGACACTGCAAAAGCATCTACAGCCAAACTCGATAAGCTTGGGATGAGACGAATGGTTTTGCTGATTCTGAGGCGGAACGAATAAAGCTTTCCCGGCGACGTCTCTCTCCCTCTGTCTGTTTCCTCTCGCTCGTAGGGAGAGACGACGGCCCCGCACAAGAGAACACTCCCCTAGCAGTTTCTTATTCGCATTCGCAATTTCGTCTGCAAGTGCTGCAAAGTCTGATGAACAAAGTTGGCTGCTAAAAATAGCATGAAATGAAATTCCGCCATGCGTTCCAGCATTGTCCAGATACACAAGCAGGTTTCCCTGTGCCTGCCGTCGACGGAAGTGTCTTGTCACCCTAATTCCAATCGCCGACCCTGAACGAGCTGCATGAACACGAGTGAACTGAATTGTCTCACGGACATGATTGTCGCTCGGCCATTACTTTTATGATTGGTAGTTTTATATGGAAATGATTCCCCTCCATCACCATTACGGAGAGATCCACTGCCGGCATGTTATCAAAAGCCTTTGTTGTTATAGATGTGATGTTATAGCTGCTATGGTGGTAATGGACGCTGTTCTTCCGGGGCAAGGGGGAAGTCATTTGTTCTTCTCCTTGTTCTCAAATGACTGACCCATAGTTGCGATAGCAGAGGGCACTGGTGTCACGCAAATTGCAATCGTAACAGGTAGTATTACTGTAGTAGTATTGAAGCTAATACTACTGATCGATTTTCTTCTGTAGCCCTAGCAATAATATCAGTAGCATTGATAGTAACAAGAACCACAATAAGAGGAATAGCAATCATATTGATAATAAGGATGCTAATAACAATACTGGCAGCGAGAAACACTATAATAAGAACAATAATGACAATGATGATAGTGGTAATAATAATGATGATAATGATGACAAAGACACTAATGATAATGCTAAATATGATGATAATAGTAATGATAATAATAATAATTATAAGGATGATAATTGTAACAATGGTAATGATAATGATAATAGTAATGTTGATAATGGTTATAATTATAATGATGATAATAAAAATAATAACAATAAAAAGGATAGCAATTATGATAATAACAATGAAAATAATAGTAATAAAAAAGTAATAATAAGGGTAATAATGTTAATAATTATAGTAAGGATAAAAAAAATAATGATAATAGTAATAATAATAATAATAATGATAATAATAATAATAATAATAATAGTAATAATGATAATAATAATGATAATAATAATAATAATAATAATGATAATAATAATAATAATAACTATAATAATAATAACAATAATGATAATGATAATAACAATAATAATAATAAAAGTAATAGCAATTATAACGACAGATGATGATGATGATGATAACAGCTATATGATTCAAATGTTTATGATAAAAACAATAATGATGCTTAAACCATTGTCAATGATTATGATGATAACATTAATTTGAGATAAAAAAACATGATACTAATGAGAGAGAGAGAGAGAGAGAGAGAGAGAGAGAGAGAGAGAGAGAGAGAGAGAGAGAGAGAGAGAGAGAGAGAGAGAGAGAGAATAAAAACATGAAACTACTGAATTATTAGTAGGCACAAATAAATGGTAAGTTATATTTTCACTAACAATAACAAACTAACAGCATTATAATAACTACCAATAACGAAGGTGAGATAATTAGGAAGCTGATGATAATGAGTATTTATATAAATAATGACGACAATATGAATGAATTTGATATTGATAATCAATACAAGAAATAACAATAATGTTTATTCATCATATGGCAGCATAGATGAATATTCATATAGACGATAATGCCAATGATGACCACAGCAATAACAGCGATCGAAGTGCCTTTCAAAAAAAGAAGAAAAAAAAATCGTATGAGTCATTGTGATTGATTGAAATAATGAAAGGAGAAAAATGAATGTAATTGCCCCTAACTGCGCTCTGTATTTGATTACGAAACGACCTCCCCTTCTTGCTCAGTGTGGGCGGCGGAAAAGATAATAATGGTAAACATAATCAGTGTTATCTGCTGGAAATACGGTTATCAGTTGCAGTGCCACTTAGGCCGGCACTGCAGCGTGGCATCGGAATACTTTACAGATATGTTCTTAAATAACGATTGTCATTATTATCATAACTGTTATCCTTATCCTTATCATTATTATCATTATTACTTTTATTACTATTATCATCATTATTACTTTCATTATTATTATCATTCCTTTTACCATCATTATCATTACTTTATTATCATTATCATTATAATTATCATTATCATTATCATTATTATTATCATTATCATTCTTCTTCTTCTTATTATTATTATTATTGTTGTTGTTATTATTATCATTATTATTATTATTGTTATTATTATTATTATCATTATTATTATTATTATTATTATTATTATCATTATTATCATTGCTACTATTATTATCATTGCTATTATTATTATCATTATTATTATGATTATTATTATTATTATTATTATTATCATTACTAACATTCTCCTTATTATTATCATTATTACTATTTTTTTATTATTAATAGTATTGTTGCTATTTATATTATTAATATTATCATCATTATGATTATGATTATCATTGTCATCATTATTACTTATATCATAACTGTTATTACTGTTGTTATCATCATTACTATCATTATCATTATTGTTCCTATTACCCCTACCACTATCATTATCACCATTGTTATTAGTAACAGTTCTAAAAGTAGAAATTGACTACCAATATCACCATTATTATTAGTAGCAGTTCTCATAGTAGAAGTCGTAATGAAGAGTGGCTGGATTTTCCCTTAAGAACAGCCACTGGAATCAGACGAACTGCTATGAAATTTTACTCAAGAAGATAACAGCAACAGCAATAATAATATCAATAATAATGATAATGATAATAATGGCCATTGTTACGAAACACGTGTACAGAATGCACTTGGCTGCAGCTGATGCGAAAAGTCAAAACATGAAATAGATAAATATGCATATAGGATGATAAATAAATTAATAAATAGATGAATAGAAAAATGAAAATAGATGATAAATAGATATTTAAATAAATGAAAAAATAATAATGATGGAAAAATAAGGTAAATGAATATAACATCAACAGAAAATGACATTAATAAATATAAGATAAACAAAAATAATTACAAGAATAGATAAATAAATAAATAGATAAATCTACGGGCAGAACTATCCCCAAGCGGACCGTCGACGACCTACATGAAGTGCGTTTGATATATATATATATTTTTAAGATTCAGTTGCGGTTGGAAAATACCTCTTCTCACGAGGAACAATTCCAATTATTATTATCATTATTATTATTATTATTGTTATCATTATCATTATCATTATCATTATTATTATTATTATTATTATTATTATTATTATCATTATTATTATTATTCTGATTATGATTACAATTATCATTATTATCATTATTATTATTATTATCATTATCATTATTATTATCTTTATCATTATCATTATTATTATTATCATCATTACAATTATCATCAATATTGTCATCATTATTATTTACAAAACTTAACCCACGACCCTACACTGGCTGCTACACCAATAAACGGCAACATTGATGCTATCAGTCAGAACAAGAATTTTAAAGCCGTCAGCTGTCTGAAATCAGTGCCTGAAACCGAAAGATATAATTCTCGAAATTAATACAGCAACAGCATACCTGAAGTGTAAGTCAAGGAGACATAAGGTTCATAATCCAATATTCCGCGAGGCATGGTTATAATGATGATAAAAGTAATTATGATAACAATAACAACAACAATAATAATAATAATAATAATAATAATGATAATAATAATAATGATATTAGTAATTATGATAACAGCAAAAATAATTATGATAACAGATAATAACAAGTATCGATAATGATGAAGATAACAGTAATAATAATGACAATAATAATAATATCAATGATAATGATAATAGTAATGATGATGTTGATGATGATGATGATGATAATGAGTAATGATTATAACAATCATGATAATAACAATGATAATGATGATGATGATGATAATGATGATGATAATGATGATGGTGATAATGAAGATGATGATGATGATGACGATGATGGCGATGATGATGATGATAATAATAATGATTATAATAATAATAATGATGTTAATCATACTACTACTGCTACTAATGATAATGATGATAACGATAATAATAATAAAGATAATTACAAAGGTAATGATGATAATAGTGAAACTAACAATAATGACAATAATGATACTAATA
>NC_091570.1:10944627-10949627 GCF_042767895.1 Penaeus vannamei
CAAGTAAGAGCAGATTCGATCAGACCCCAAATAAGAACAGATTCAGTCAGACCCCAAGTAAGAGTAGATTCACTCAGACCCCAAGTAAGAGCAGTTTCAGTCAGACCCCACGTAAGAGCAGATTCGATCAGACCCCAAATAAGAACAGATTCAGTCAGACCCCAAGTAAGAGTAGATTCACTCAGACCCCATGTAAGAGCAGTTTCAGTCAGACCCCAAGTAAGAGTAGATTCACTCAGACCCCAAGTAAGAGCAGATTCAGTCAGACCCCAAGTACGAGCAATTTCAGTCAGACCCCAAGTAAGAGCAGATTCAGTCAGGCCCCAAGTAAGAGCAGATTCAGTCAGACCCCAAGTACGAGCAGATTCAGTCAGTCCCCAAGTACGAGCAATTTCAGTCAGACCCCAAGTAAGAGCAGATTCAGTCAGACCCCAAGTAAGAGCAAATTCAGTCAGACCCCAAGTAAGAGCAGATTCAGTCAGACCCCAAGTAAGAGCAGATTCAGTCAGACCCCAAGTAAGAGCAATTTCAGTCAGACCCCAAGTAAGAGCAGATTCAGTCAGACCCCAAGTAAGAGCAGATTCAGTCAGACCCCAAGTAAGAGCAGATTCACTCAGACCCCGAGTAAGAGCAGTTTCAGTCAGACCCCAAGTAAGAGGAGAGTCAGTCAGACCCCAAGTACGAGCAATTTCAGTCAGACCCCAAGTAAGAGCAGATTCAGTCAGACCCCAAGTAAGAGCAGATCCAGTCAGACCCCAAGTAAGAGCAGATTCAGCCAGACCCCCAAGTAAGAGCAGATCCAGTCAGACCCCAAGTAAGAACAGATTCAGTCAGACCCCAAGCATGAGCAGATTCAGTCAGACCCCCAAGTAAGAGCAGATTCAGCCAGACCCCAAGTAAGAGCAGTTTCAGTCAGACCCCAAGTAAGAACAGATTCAGTCAGACCCCAAGCATGAGCAGATTCAGTCAGACCCCCAAGTAAGAGCAGATCCAGTTAGATCCCAAGTAAGAGCAGATTCAGTCAGACCCCCAAGTAAGAGCAGATCCAGTCAGACCCCACGTAAGAGCAGATCCAGTCAGACCCCAAGTAAGAGCAGATTCAGTCAGACCCCAAGTAAGAGCAGATTCAGTCAGACCCCAAGTAAGAGCAGATTCAGTCAGACCCCAAGTAAGAGCAGATTCAGTCAGACCCCAAGTAAGAGCAGATTCAGTCAGACCCCAAGTAAGAGCAGATTCAGTCAGACCCCAAGTAAGAGCAGATTCAGTCAGACCCCAAGTAAGAGCAGATTCAGTCAGACCCCAAGTAAGAGCAGATTCAGTCAGACCCCAAGTAAGAGCAGATTCAGTCAGACCCCAAGTACGAACAATTTCAGTCAGACCCCAAGTAGGAGCAGATTCAGTCTGACCCCAAGTAAGAGCAAATTCAGTCAGACCCCAATTAGGAGCAGATTCAGTTAGACCCCACGTAAGAGCAAATTCAGTAAGACCCCAAGTAAGAGCAGATTCAGTCAGACCCCAAGTACGAGCAATTTCAGTCAGACCCCAAGTAAGAGCAGATTCAGTCAGACCCCAAAAGCAGATTCAGCTCCCCCCCCTTCCCCCGAGCAGCCTCCGAGGGCAGCATCCCTGCTCGCCAAAGCGCGGTTCCCTCGCGTCCCTGAGCGAGCGAGGGAGGAAGCGACCGATCTGCTTAATGAAAGACCGACTCGCGGACGTAATGCAAGCCGATGTGTTTGGGGATCATCCGCGGAATTCGCCTATTGTGATAACGCAGAACAGAAGCCATTCAGGCGAGACGCTGGTTCCTCGCTGATGTGTTTCGGTCGTGTTTACTATTTTGTTTTTTGGAGTAGAGGAGAAGGGACCAAGCGAGGTTTCGTTTTCTTGTAAATATGCCATGTGGTTATGCAGATTTCTTGCAAATTGTACTGTATAGTGTTGTTGCCATTACCATTATCATCAGCAGCAGTAGTATCGGAATCGACATAATTATTGTAATCGCCATTATTATCATTCATCATTCTTATTACTATATCGTCATTGCATTTACTATCTAATAATCATTATTACTGTATTGCAGGTATTTTTTTATGATCATTGTCAAAAAACAGCAATGTCATCATTATTATCATTACCATTATAATTGCCACTACCATCATCATTACTATTACCGGCTTATCTGGGTTTATCATTATGAATTACGTTTACTCACACCTGAACCATGAGTTCTATGTCGAGCGCTCTCTCTGAGACCCAGCGCGCCCCGGCAGCAAACCCGACCTGAAGGGCTCCAAACTTCACACGCCCTTCGGGTTTCTCCGCAGTTTCCATCGCGACGGTCGGCCTGGGCATCGACGAAGCCAAGACTAAACATGAGCCAAACACGCAGGTCGCTCGCCGCTCCGGGCCGGGTCGGGGCCTGCTGTGTCCACCGGCAGTTCGCTTGAGGAACCCAGGGGCCGCCACCATCATTAGACTAGTCCCAGTTTTTATGTTGCGTTTTTTTCTCTCGTTACTTCCTTTTTGGAATTAATCCGCGCAAATTTTATGTTTAATCGGGGGTGCGTACACTCGATGGAAGGGAAGGGGAGAGAGGACAGAGAAGGGGAGGAAGGGGAAGGGGAGAGGGCAGTTTGGTCAGGTCGGTAATACGGCAGAGTGAGGAGCAGAGTTGGCGCCCGACTTTGAACAGCACAGAGCCTTGTCCTCGTGGCCTTGCATCTGCCCAGACTCAACCAGCCTTCTTTTATTTCGTTCCATCATTCCAGCAAGGCCTTGCTGCTCGTTGCTGATGCTGACTTTGACATAATGCGGCCATTTTACAGATCAGGAGTCAGCAACGACGGAGTGTGAGCACCTCGCAGCGAATGCTCATCCAGCGAGAGCACCTGCGACAGGAAGTATGAGTGTGCAGGATTAGGAAGGGGTGATGACTGTGCACTGCGCAGCGCGACGGCTACGGCGAAGCACAAGTTACGGGGGAGACGAAAGGTGACCGGAGAGGTGTGTCAGTCACGACCCATCCGGCCACGAGAACAAACGTCCTCATGTTAACTCTGCATGATGAGTATGATGTTCAGACATATGAGGACACTGATGGAGGGATAAACTTGGAGTGAAAGCGTGTAATTCAAAAAGCGATGTAACTGCTTTTAGTTGATGGTTATCTGAAGACCTTGCTGTCAAGGGTTACGGTCGTTGACTTCAAGCAATGCAGGTTTTGCCATCCCAGGAATGTCTCGGCTTCTTCGCCATGAAATTCATCTCTGGCGAGTAATTTAAGAGGTATTATTATCGCGCGACGATTGACATTAACTATACTTGTCCCTGCATTCGCCTCTCTTTTTTTCTCCCCCGCAAGTGTCACTAACATGCTTTGCACTGAGAATGCAAGCATAATTTGTTTGAGTGCTGTCATCACTGCCTCCCTTGGCGACAGTGATGGATCCGTCTGACACGCGAGGTTCCCTTCGCTTGCACTGCACGCAGATGATATTCGGCTCAGAAATTCCCGGGAAATCTGCACTTTGGTTGTTTAATCTTTTTGCACTTTATTTTTCTGAAATGTATGCAACGCATGGCCATGACACCATGTATGTTTATTATAGATAGATAAATAAAAAACACGCTTTGCCTACATGTAAAAAAGAACAAAATTGTGCATTGAATTATCTGCAACAGTCAGAACTGCAGTAAAAAGCAGGGGTAATGACTGGAGACCGAGGACAGCGTCACAAGGAGAGCATCCCTGTGGGAATGCAGAAGAATGCAGAATCACTAGAAGGACGCATGAGAACAGCAGAGAGAGAGAGAGAGAGAGAGAACAATCCTGCCTCCGAGCGAGTGGGTGTCCTGGTCATTTGATAGTTTCCGTGATACAGGTTACTCTATACCTGAAACCAGAGCGCAAAAGTGTCGAAATATGTGGCGTGGTGAAGGCGATGGCCTCGGCCCGAGTGTAACGAGTCTCTGCGTCCAGCGGGAGGGATTACCTGCCTCGCCGCCCCTTCCCCGGGACTCGCCGCTTTCCTCTGCTCGAGCCAGCCTTGTTCGAACCCACGAGGCCGCCCCTCTCCCGCGCCCGCCTGTCCTCTCCCGCCCACCAGGCTCTCTATTCCAGACCTTCATTCAGTCCCACCCACGGGGCTGAGCACCTTGCGTCTCCTCCCCCTCCCCTCCCCCCACCGCAACCTCTCTGTCCCTGCCCCCTGCAACCTCTCGTCATGCCAACCTTACCACTACCGTACCCACGCCCTTACTTCATCCCTTGCGTCAACCACACGTCCTTCGCGCTCACTCCACTCAACGCTCACGTTGTAAATTAATTCATATGTGAAATCGCGATGAGTACTTTCCCAGGACATCATATGAAAGCAGATTCCGAAACAACATTAAGCTCCTATTATGCCTACGCAATCACGAACCCTGGTCGAGGAAGTCATATTAGAGATTCTAACAACGAATATATTCACTGTATAAGTGTAAAGATCTTTGAACTGTTCGTTAGCCATCCAAAGCCATCAAGACCGGCCAGATGTCATCTTTACAGGACATATCACCTTGTTATGTAGATAACCTTTTCGCTTCCGTTGTCGACCCTCACCACAGCCCTCACCACTGGCCCCCTCCCTTCGCCCCAGCCCTCGGAACTGCCTCCCCCGCCCCTCCCCCGCCCCTCCCCCTTCGCCCAAGCCCTCGCCACAGTACCCAGTACAAAATCAGGATCATTATTAATCTGCTAATGGCATGATGGCCGAAATTTTGGCACGTCCATAACCATAACCCTCATTTCCATTAAGATCGGTTCCTCCACTCTTTCCGCGTCGCCGTTCCTCCTCCGAACGACTGTATGACTGGGTCAACTTGAAGGAGAAAATGACTTTATGAATATTGAATCCTGAGTTACTGTCGTTATTATCACGCTTATGCAAACTTCCGTGGCAACTGGCGATGACGATGAAGTGCCATCTGGCCCTCGATAACTCCCCGAGGCATTAGCG
>NC_091570.1:10979627-10982127 GCF_042767895.1 Penaeus vannamei
AATATTCAAATATACACAAAACCTAAGGTATGAGTACTTAGACAGTAATATTCTGATCAGAGAGAGACGAACATCACACGGCAATCATGCGTGCAGTAAATCATCATCACGTTTGGTCCAGATTGAATTTAAGCTGCAATTTCTCAATCCGGCGTGGTATGGAAACCAAATCGAGCGTTCTCCATTGTGACTCTGCCAATAAATAAATCCATGAATACCACTTGTACTTCGTAAATGTTGTTCCCACGTCATAAAGTGAGGCAATGATCCTCGTCTCCGCTTCACTTCCTTTTTTCGGTTGACTTCAGGGCGGGACGCGAGGAAGGCGCGAAGGGCCTCGGCTCAAGTGCGGCCGGATGGGCGTGTCTATGGGTATATGTGTATATATATATATATCTATGTGTGTGCGTGTATACATACATGCATGCATGTATGTACATGTATATATATATGTGTGTGTGTGTATACATGAACGCATGTGTGTGTGTGTATGAGGGTATGGAGGGAGAACTGAAAAAGAGGAATATGAAGAGAAGTGGATCTCCAAGATGACTAAATTACTCACGGCCCCGCGCCGTCCCGCCCGCCCGCCCGCGCACGCAGGCCAAGCGCGCGATTTGCGAGGGGAAGCGGGCAGCGAAACCTTCCGGCGCGTTGGGTTCCCATGCCGCCGCCCGCGCGGAAACTCGCCTCGCGCCGCGTTTGTCTGCGAGCGGCGCTTCAGTATTCCAATTTATTAATAACACTCCTGAAGTTGCAATCATGAAGCTCGTGTGACACAATTACTCAGCCAGTCATTTCCATCGCTGATTACAAGAGATACCTCCGTAAACATCAACAACCAATCACAAGCTGCAATTTTTAATTTAACTATCAATTACCTTCTCAAAATGGTAAACGATTAGGCCAAAATTATATCTTTTTGTAGATGAAAATTACACAGCTTGTTCTTTAGTTGTCGAAGATAAGTAATTAGTTCATTGCACTTACGAGCCGCTAACGACCAAAGTGAGCGATCCGATCGAAACGATCGCTTACGAGTCCTGGCGCGGCGCTCAGTCATCAGCGCCCATTATCTGTGCCTTTAGCTGTTTCTCTTTCCTTTCTTCTTCCTTTAATCATTTAACCTCCCTTTTGCATATTCTGGATGGGATTTGACGCTTTGTTTGTCTTTGCAACGTATGCCTGACGCGTCCCCGGTGCTGGTAGGTGCGAGCGCCGTCGGCCTATTGCATAACCACAACAATAACATCACTTACGGTGACAGTTTGGCCGTGGCACTGAGCGCACGCTATCATTAGTTGTTGTTCCATCAGGTTTGTCAAACCCCGCGTTGAACGACCATAATTGCCACCGTTAGGTGTTTGGTTCGGCAATTGGTTCCGGTTCAATTCGGTTTTCGCGATAGGTGTCGGTCATTGATTGCGTCAGCCATCGGCGGCCTCCAGCTCGGCTGGCGGTGACACCGGCGCGGAAAGTTCGCGGGGCCTTGGCTGCGCCTGGTGGCAGGGATGGCGGTCCTGCGGGAACCCTGTTGGCGACAAGGAGGCCCGTTGCAAATATCGAAAGATGCCCTCGGGAAGTCCACGGCACAGTCACCTGGTTGTTTCCTCCATACGCTTACCCAAATCAACCCAGCCACCCGCTGAGTTTTCAATTATCTGCGCATTTGCATACGAAAGCAATCGCATATGTAATCGCTCATCGATAACGCACGAAAGCGCGGCCGCGAACACGTGTTGAGTAACGAGCGCCACTTGTCGCGCCGTGATCGGGTGGTTGCGCGCGGAGAGTCGGCAGGTGCGTCGCGCTGCGTGCGGTCATGCGTCAGCGAGGATGCCGGGCAGTCATGAGCGGGGTTAAGCGCGTATCGTCCCGCGGAGGGAGAGAAAATTAGACCTTTTAGGATGCATATTGAAGAGGCTCATTTTTATTATTTCATATACTTCTAGCAATGTTTCTGAGATTTATATAGATTCCAAATTGACAGGAATACGATGTAATTACAAATGATTACGTAATTAAGAGTCATGAGAATAAGTAAGAATATAGTTTAACGCCGAACAAAGCCTGACGTCGAGGGTGCGATGGTTCATTACCACTTATCGGAACCTTTCCGGACGACCCGCGAGGGCAAGGGGCGTGCGGGCGGCCTCATGACCATGCGCAATCTACGGAATTGGTTCAGCATTACCTGATGACTGTCGCTTTGATGGACTACTGCCGCTGGCCACTTTAGTACAAGGGGCCATCTATATTTCATCTCTGGAAGTTTCGCCAAGCACCTCTATGCATTTTGTATCTCTTCAGAGAGTAGTAATGATATGAGGGAACGAGAGAGGAGGAAGAAGAAAGAGCAATAATAATGAGAGAGAGAGAGAGAGAGAGAGAGAGAGAGAGAGAGAGAGAGAGAGAGAGAGAGAGAGAGAGAGAGAGAGAGAGAGAGAGAGAGAGAGAGAAAGAGAGCAAGAGAGGGAAGAAGAGTAGTAGACTAGGGAGA
>NC_091570.1:10987975-10990475 GCF_042767895.1 Penaeus vannamei
TATATATATATATATATATATATATATATACACGTTTTATTTTTTCTATCGTGTGTGTTTATGTTTATGTTCACTGAGCACATCTGTCTGCGCTGAACACCTGCCCTTATGAGGCGCTGCTCGAACGCGTCCCGGCGCCGCGGTCCCTCGCCGCCGAGACGGACAACAGAGCTTTACGGGTGAAAAATGAACGGTCTGTCGCCTCGACGGGAATTGTTTTCAGGGGAGGTGCCTGGAGAGGTCACTCTAAGGGGGAGGGGGTGAAGGAAAGGGAATGGAGTATGGGAAAATAAGAAGAAGAGAGAAAGAAAGAGGTTGTGAAGAAACCGAACTCCTTCAGATGAACCCTAAAAGTTAAATATCTAATTATAAATCTATGGTTTCGCAGCTGCACAAGATTTGATAGTTGGTTGACATAACAGTCATGAAAGGTGCTGATACGCGCATGCCAGGACTATTTTATCTCATCATGTATGTTAGCTGGTCAGAGGCGGTCGCAGGACATCGGTTTAGCCTGACTGGATGTTTGTCACGTGATCAGAACCATAACAGTGGCCTTCTAACCCTGCGGCATTACATCAATGGATGTGGCGCTCGTACAAATGAAAGATTTACTCTCAGTACTTGTTTAAACAAATGCAGTATTTAATATGACTGAGGGCACATAATACGTTTTATTACACAGCTCTGATACAACAGGTTTGATCCACAAGTGCCTCTACCTTCTAATAGCCTTCACAAGGATATACCTGAAGTAATCATTTGTCTTTTATCTTTCGTACTTGTACTGAATAACTGAAATAGACAATTTTATATAACTCACTGTACAATATGACAGAACGTTTACGAATACAACACAGTGCATTATAGCATTACACTGCATCATGGTTACATTCGTACTCAGTGCGAGGATGGCAGTGTTGCTGTCCCTCCACCGCGCTCGTCCCCAGGCCCGCTGAGAAGTACTTGGCTCCTGAAAGATGGTGTTTACCTGCGCAAGGATTATACAGAAATAAACGATGGACTGCGGGAGAGCTTTGTTTGTTATTACGTCGCCCATGTGATGGCTTCCACCCACACCCGGAGCACCAGCACTCGGCCAGACACTCGCCCACGAGGGTCGACACTCCACCTCGGAGGGAGAGGGAGGGGCAAAGGAGGGAGGGAGAGAAGGAAGGAGGAAAGGAGGGAAGGAAGGAGGAAGAGAGGGAGGGAGGGAGGGAAGGAAGGAGGGAGGGAGGGAAGAAGGAAGGGAGAGAAAGAGAGAGAGAGAAAGATGAAAGAGATAGAGAGGGAGAGTGAGAGAGAGAAAATGAACAAAATATTTATATGCACTTATATATGTATACATATATGCACCAACACAGGTGTTTTTTTTTCATATGTGCAAAGGTAAAGAGAGAGAGAGAGAGAGAGAGAGAGAGAGAGAGAGAGAGAGAGAGAGAGAGAGAGAGAGAGAGAGAGAGAGAGAGAGAGAGAGAGAGAGAGAGAGAGAGAGAGAGAAGAGAGAGAGAGAGAGAGAAAGGGAGACAATTAGGCTCGCCTCCCCGCCGCCCTCCGTCTCTATCGCATTCCCTGCACCGGCTCAGTCAGTCGCAGAAAAATAAATAAACGTCACCGGGGCGAGAACTTGATGAATGGCGCACCTCTCGGAGGGGGACGCGAGCTGCTCAGTACTCAACCGCACTGGTTTTCCGGCGCGGTTATTGTTTCTTTCCCGCTGACTTTCGGTCACCGGCGGTCCCTCTGCTCGCCCTCTCGGTCGCCGTGCTCCGCCAAGGGCACGGGGCTGGAATCGACCTCTCGCGGGACTGACGGAGGGAAATATGAGACTAAGAACGTCCGATTGGCGTCGGGAGCAGCCGCAGGAGGAAGGCTTTGTCACGGACGAAAAGCGGTGGAACCCGTACTTGGGTCGCGGCACACGTCGAGGGGAGCTGCAGTCGTGTTGCCGGTGATAGATTATCGTACTTACGACGCTGCTGATACACCACAAAAGCTCAACCCAACAAAAGCGACGGAACACGCTTTTTTTTTTTTTTTTTCTTTTTTTTTTTTTTTTTTTTTTTTTGCTGCACTGGTAGATACGAGGCTCAAAATCCATTTTTCCTGCGAAGTGCAATGTGTTTCCTGTCGTTACAAACCGTTGAAATTCATTATATCCTAGGTATGACACTCTTTTCCTGCGTCTGGCAAGTGCCTGGGAGAATGCATGAATGACTATGGGGCGCACAAAGGCAAATACAATTAAGAGGCACTTAAAACGTACACATACAACTGTAGCGCTCCGTAGGGCCAAGGTGTAGGCAGACACAGACCCTTACCCCATTCCTCGGCCACGCCTGAACACCTCGTGACAGTAACCAGACGAACGAGATTCGGAATGACCCTTAGAGTCGCCCGAGAATCCCGCAAAGAGGATCCGCTGCAACATCCAGTCGAACGTTTCGGACGCGAGATGAAAGACAAACGACTCACGGCGCAGGAAGACAGCTGGCGA
>NC_091570.1:10995475-10997975 GCF_042767895.1 Penaeus vannamei
GGAAGGAGGAAGTATGGGAAGGAGGGAGACACACACACACACACAGAGGGAGGCAGGGCGGAAGGAGAGATGGAGGGAAGAGGGAAGATGGGAGGGAGGAAGACAGAGAGAGAGAGAGGGAGGCAGGGAGGAAGGCTAGAGGGAGGGGGAGGGAGACACAGAGACAGAAGAGGGAGACAGAGAGAAAGTGAGAAGGAGGGAGGAGGGGAGGGTGGGAGGGAGGGAGACAGACAGAGAGAGAGAGAGGGGGAGGCAGGGAGGGAAGGAAAGTGGGAGGGAAGGAGGGAGTATGGGAGGGAGGGAGATACAGAGAGAGAGAGTGAGGGAGGCAGGGCGGAAGGACAGAGAGACAGAGGGAGGCAGGAAGGAAGGAGAGTGGGAGGGAAGGAGGAAGTATGGGAGGGAGGGAGCCACCCACACAAAGAGGGAGGCGGGGCGGAAGGAGAGAGGGAGGGAAGAGGGAAGAGGGGAGGGAGGAAGACAGAGAGAGAGAGAGGGAGGCAGGGAGGAAGGCTAGAGGGAGGGGGAGGGAGACACAGAGACAGAAGAGGGAGACAGAGAGAGAGTGAGAAGGAGGGAGGGAGGGAGGGTGGAGAGGGAGGGAGACAGACAGAGAGAGAGAGAGAAAGAGGGAGGCAGGGAGGAAGGAAAGTGGGAGGGAAGGAGGGAGTATGGGAGGGAGGGAGATACAGAGAGAGAGAGTGAGGGAGGCAGGGCGGAAGGAGAGAGGGAGGGAGGAGGGACGGATACACAGAGACAGAAGAGGAGGCAGGGAGGAAGGGGAGACACAGAGACTGAAAGAGGGAGGGAGGGAGACACAGGAGACAGAAAGAGGGAGGAAGGAGAGAGGGAGTGAGGAGGAGGGAGAGTAAGAGGCGAAATGAAAGAGGGAGGGAGGAGGGGAGGGAGAGTAAGCAGACGAATGAAAGAGAGAGAGAGACAGAGAGAGAGAGAGAGAGAGAGAGAGAGAGAGAGAGAGAGAGAGAGAGAGAGAGAGAGAGAGAGAGAGAGAGAGAGAGAGAGACAGAGAGAGAGAGAGAGAGAGAGAGAGAGAAAGGAAGAGGAAGAGAGAGTGTGTGTGTGTGTGTGTGTGTGTGTGTGTGTGTGAGAGAGAGAGAGAGAGAGAGAGAGAGAGAGAGAGAGAGAGAGAGAGAGAGAGAGAGAGAGAGAGAGAGAGAGAGAGAAAGAGAGAGAGAGAGAGAGAGAGAGAGAGAGAGAGAGAGAGAGAGAGGAAGAGGAAGAGGAAGAGGAAGATATATATATATATATATATATATATATATATATATATATATATATATAAATAAATTATATATATATATATACATATATATATATATATATATATATATATATATATATATATATATATATATATATGTATATATATATATATATATATATATATATATATATATATATATATATATATATATATATATATATATATATATATATATATGTATATATATATATATATATATATATATATATATATATATATATATATATATATATAGAGAGAGAGAGAGAGAGAGAGAGAGAGAGAGAGAGAGAGAGAGAGAGAGAGAGAGAGAGAGAGAGAGAGAGAGATGTAGATAGACAGATAGATAAAGAGAGAGTGAGTGAGAAATAAATGTGTCGCAGGTGGATGGATGGATAAATGTGTAGCTGGTAGGTGGATGAAGAGTAGAATAGATGGGTGTGTAAATGAGCAAGGAGATAGACGAATGAACAAACAAATGAATGGATAGTTGGATACGTGGCTAGGCGAATGAACAGATGGATGGACGGATGAACAGGCGAACAAATGAACAGTTGACGATGGCGGTGAGTGAAGCGCAGGCAGTGAGATATTCCCTTATTTGGCCTCTTAAACCCATTTCTTTCACATACACAAACGCACACACGTATGTTTGTGTAAATAGGGTATATTATGCGTCCGAGTTGAACCAAAGACCCTTTAAACGGGGGCGACGGAGGCATAATCATCTCCTTCCCTCCCCCCCCCTCCCCCCTCTGGAATTCGCTTTTCCCTTCAATGCTCACCGTTTCCCCCGGTCTCTCCCTCCCTCACTCCCTCCTTCCCCAGGTGACTCCCTCCCTCCCCCAGGGCCTTTCTTCCCCAGGTGACTCCCTCCCCCAGCGCCCTCTGAATCTCCTCCTCCCTTATTGCCTCTCTCCCCCAGCCCCCTCTCCACTAGCTCTAACTCTATCCCCCTCTCCACCAACCCCTTCTGCCCCAACCCCCTCTCCATTAGCTCTCCCCCAGCCCCCTCTCACTGAGCCCTTTTCCCCTGGGCCCTTCTCTCCCAGCCCCTTTTTCCCCCAGCCCCTTCTCTCCAAGCCTCTTTACCCGCAGGTCCTTCTCCCTTAGCCCCTTCTTCCCCCTGTCCCTTCTCCTCTAGCCCCTTCTCCCCCCAGCTATTTCTTTCTCAGGTCCCTCTTCCTCCGCCCCCTCTCACCCTAGCCCCCCTCTCTCAACCCCTTTCTCTCCGAG
>NC_091570.1:11022975-11030475 GCF_042767895.1 Penaeus vannamei
GGGGATGTGATTGGATCTTAATGAGAGATTTGAGAGTTACCTTCGATGGAACATAATGTCACGGCGAGATTAGGCAATGCAGCGCCCGCGGAAAAGGGCTGAGGATTTTCGCGGCGGATGGGCGTGCGAGGCGGATGGGCGGGCGAGGCGGCTCGGGTTAAGAGGGGAACTTACGAGCAACGGCGGAGGGCCAAGATCCTTACACACAAGAAAAGAAAAAACAAGGGAATTGATTTTTTGAAATATCATACACAAATAGAAGCACACACAAACACACGTACACACACACTCACACATATGCACATACACACATATACACAGGTATATGTGTATATAATCAACAACCCGTACCGTTCCGCGCAAGTCAGAGTCCTCTTCCAGTCCTCCAGTCATTCCAGCCTTGAGTTCTTTGTTTCCATACATGATCTGCTACAGCCACTCTTCCTCTCTAACACACGAGTATATGATCCACTTCGCTTCTTCGCTTATCCCGTTGCTCTCCTGCTCGCTGTGGTTTGTCACTTTATTTCAGGATGACAATGGGTGTTTCTAAGAGTTGCTCTGGGATCTTCACTCATGACGTCTGTTACCTTTCGTGTTTTGTATTTGGTTCTTTTGGAATCGATTCTTAATCATGTCTTTAAATAAACTGGTTTCAACCTATACATATGTGTGTGATGATTATAAAATAATGTAAAAAAAAATCCTTTTCCTGTTTGTATGGTATCCACTGTTCAAATCTTTCCTTATTCCTTTCGTTTATTCATAGTTGTAATTCATTCCCTAACTCGTCTGCGCATCTGGCTACTCTAATTTTCTCCCCCTACTCTAGTCCCTCTTTCCCTCCGGTCTACCTCCCTATATATTTCCTCTAAGCGCGCCGTAAACAGCGTCGGTGAAATGGCGCTCCCGGCCTAACACCTTTTCAAACTGGGATTTTACTGATGTCTACACGAAGGCTTGATGGCCGTCTCCTTATCCCTGTACGTATTTCTCAATATGCTAGCATAGATCTTCCTTGTTTACGAAGTGTTTATACTACTGTTGCTGTCTGTAGAGCCACATGCCTATTCATAAACAAGGGATGCTATGCCCGAAGCCTTCCTGTGTACATGCGTTTTTTCCCTTGTTTGGTTTCGTGTCTGGATGTGACCTGTTGTTCGTCCCTACGAGTGCCCACCAAGCCCAGCATGAGTTAGAATCTAATCTTTCTGATGTGCCTTTTGATGTGATTTGTGGCGAGTCTTTAAAAACAGTTTTATAGGTAACTTATCGGTCGGTAATTCTATAGATCCTTTGTATTTTTCCCCACTTTCGGAGTTTTATCATCTTTAAAGTATTTGGTAAAAAGATCACGCAGGTTTACTACCGCAGTTTCCCTTGTAGCTTTTACAAGGTCTATACTAATACCTCCTCTCCTGATGGCTTCCCTCCTTCCATGCCTTTTAGTGCCTTTCTCTTTCCTCTACTCTCTCTGCGCCGGTCGCTTGGACTCTCTAAGTTGCCCTAAAAGTCTTCTGCTTCTAGGATAATTTCATTTATGCTGCATGTCACTTCACTGGCGGGTTCATTTATTGAACTCATTTCATTTTTCTCTGATCCGAATTTCCTCTTTATTTCCTCAATACTGGTGTAGTACTTGTTTTTCTTTTCTTCTGTAAATCAGGGTTGATGCGTATGTTCCTGTCTACCATCGTCTATAGTCTGTTATTTTTCTGCTTTCATGTCCCTGCATTTTTGTCTTGCTGGGTTCTTATTTCACCAATGAGCTCACCGAACTTTTGAGGTCTATTGCAAATGCAACCTCCATTACTATCTCACTGAACTCGGCGTTGGTTTTATCAATGTCATTTTGAGGATCTGATTGAGTATTTTGTTTTCTTACGGCTGAATTTTGTTGCTCTTTTCCTCAGGTAAGGGGACCAGAGTTTAGTTCTCTCCAGCCTTTCATAACTATAGCTGCAGGTCAGGCCAAAATCTTTCGTTTATTTTCGATATAACGGAAGCTATTCCACCCCACTCTGTTCGTGGCGTTTATGAAATAGAAACCTATGTCTGATTCTTATTTGCTCTCATAAGGTGTGCTGCTCTAGCATAAAACATGCGCGCCATTCATATTCTCTCCTCTTTTCCTAGCACTGCAACTTCAGAAAGTTCAAAAGCATTCTATTCAACAGAGGAAAGTTCTTGAAGCAATGCTAGTAGATTAACTTCTTTTGTCAGATACCCAGCGGTATGTCGGGTATAGTGTGGATATAAGCACACACAAACACATAGACATACATGCACATTTTTACATATACTCTCAACAACCCCCCCCCCCTCCAAGGGCGCCGTCGCCTGGTCCGGCCTCCTCCCTCGCGCCCTCTCCTTCCAGCCCTTCCTCCTTCGGCCTTCGTGTCGTGCGCCATAAAGCGAGGGCGGAGGCGGCGGTGGCATGACAGGTGGTCGTGGTGTGTGTGATGACGGGCGTGGCGGCCTGATAACGCGTCCGCAGCGCCCTCCAGATAGTCGTCCTATCGGTGCTTGCGCCAAGGTCTTGATTCCGACGACGCGCCCGACGCCCCTAAGTGTGGCGCCCACGTAAACATGCGTGCGAGGACGCTGCTCGCGGCCGCCGCGTCTCTCGCTTGGCCTAATCGCTTCCTATGCATTCGCAGCGAGTTATTGCCAGGATTGAGCGCAAGGAAAGCCGCCGGCGAAGCGGACGCGTATCATAACCGGGGCGGCGCTGACGCAGAAACGCCCACTAAGCACAGGGATCAGGTCGTCGAACATCTCACGCCCGCGACCACTAACGAACAGTTCAAAAGCGCAAAAGTCTTTCGCTTCCTCCTGAATGTTCGGTGGGTGAAGCGCTCCAGTGTTTACGCGAGTCGGAAACGAACCGAAACGGAATATCAAGAGATCGAATCTAATGGGGCGATTTGCTTACATCAATTTTCAATAACTGTCAGAATCGTTTTATTAATGCGAGATAAGCGGTTAGGGGAAGACCGCGCTCATTCTCGTTAAATAAAGGAAGACATGGACAGAAGGCGAAGGAGGAGGAGGAGGGGGAGGACCCCGGCGAAGGGCCGCGTCCTCTCGGGGGAGGGAGGGAAGGGGGCGACCCTCCGGCAGAGACATCGACTCCAAAGGGCAGTTACGGCTGCTTCGGAAGGAGGGAGCGTTATAGTCGAGAAACAGAAAGAAGGGTCGAGGCAGGTAATGGCAATGCTGGCTCGTAAGGGGAAGGGAAGATACGGCCGTCCAGCAGGGGCGGAAGAGAGCTCTTTTAGAGGGGAAAATATAACGAGTAATCTTTGAAAGGTCTCGCTTCATCAGGGGAATGGCAGCCAGGCAAAATCACAAAGGATGAAGGCTCAGCTTTTGACTGTTTTTCCTTTTATATACTTTGTATATTTCTCTCTCTCTCTCTCTCTCTCTCTCTCTCTCTCTCTCTCTCTGTATATATATATATATATATATATATATATGTATATATATATAATATATATATATGTATATATACATATATATATATATATATATATATATATATATATATATATATATATATATATATATATATATATATATATATATATATATATATATATATATATATATATATATATATATATATATATATATATATACATATATATAAATAAATAAATAAATAAATAAATATATATATATATATATATATATATATATATATATATATATATATATATATATATATATATATATTTATATTTATATATATATATATATATATATATATATATATACATATATATATATATATATATATATCTATATATATATGTGTGTATATACATATATGTACATATATGTGTGTGTATATATATATATATATATATATATATATATATATATATATATATACATATATGTGTGTGTATATACACATATGTATGTATATATGTGTGTGTATATATATATATATATATATATATATATATATATATATATATATATATATATATACATATACTAACACACATATATACATATATATATATATATACGCAGTATATATATATATATATATATATATATATATATATATATATATATATATATATATATATATATATATATATATATATATATATATATATATAATTTGTTTATTTGTTGGTTGATTATGTTTATTAATCCATCTATCAACACACATACAAACAGCGAATGGGATAATGAGAGGAGCGTCCTAAGAGGACCTGTTTGCGCCCACCTCAGGAACAGCCTCCATCCTTCAAGAAAGAAATTTCTCGAATCAGACTCCCACGTCCCCTTCGAGGACGCGCCGCGCCCCTCGAGTGCGAGGACGTGATAAAGCCGCAGAGAAAGCGGCCGCGGACGGCGCGGGAGCCGTAACTGTCCAGATAAGGCGTCCGAGGCGCCTCACGCCGCAGCGGTGACGGCTGCGGGACAGCTCGCGTCACTGCTGACAGTTCTCCTGCGCTTCTTAACTGCAAATGCTGCCGATAAAATCTCGCTCGCCACTCGGCCGCCCGTCAGCGCCTTGGCCCTTCTTGTGCTTGCACGGGAGGGCCATGACCTCGGGGGGAGAGGGAGGGAGGCTCAGGGGCGTTGAGGAGTTCAGGCAAGTGGCGCTGGAGGCGGCCGGGAAGGAACCTAGTGCCTGAAGAGAAAAGGAAGCAAAACAGGTTCAGTAGACGAGGCAAGTCTGGAAACCTACCTTTTTGTCCATTGGTTTCGTTTTCCATACGCCAGTTTTTGTTCCTATTGTGCCTGTTTCGGCTTCTGGGATTGGCTGAACCGAAGCCCCCTGGTGACGAACAAGATGGTCGGCGGTGAATGCGGGTTAATTCCGCCAGTTTCGAGTGATTATTGGAGGCGAATGACAATAGACGTACTATGCACGGGCTGGGCTACTTGAGAGTTTCGAGACATGGCTTGTACAGGGAGTACAACAAAACCTATAATTGTAGATAGTGAGATATCAATCAGCCATAACTGTCTGGATGAGGGCAGGAGTGCGGTCTCAAGCAGCAGACAGTGATGAGGGCGATAACATCAAACACCTCTGCCGTTCGTCAACGTGTTTGCCTGATGCAGACCGAGTCCCGCGGGGTGATGGGGCGAGGAGCTCCGGCAGGCCGCTGAAGGCGTGAGACGGAGGCCATTATGCCCATTGCCTTAGATAGATGACACTCACACACGCACGCAAACACACACAAACACACACAGTCACAAACACACACACACATGCACGGACATGGAACACATAGTGATTAGTTTATAAATCAGGCATTGGGACAGCAACATTTATTATTATCATCATTTTTACAATCATCATCATCACTTTTGTTATCATACACCTGTGAATACTGGAGCTCTTCCCCCGTGGTGTCGGGAAGAGTTGACTGGAAGACGCCAGAGCTGTGGCTGCGGAGATGCGGGTTTTAAATAGAATGAGGCCTTCGTGATGGAAAATGGCGCCTGGTGATTAATGCGAAGGGGACAGTAGCTGCGGCTTGATCCATTTTCTGCTTTGAGAGGGAGAATAAGTTGGCAAGTAATTACTGTGAAATATGATTGCTGTCGCGACAGGAGATGATGTTTCAAGAACCAGGGAATACTTGCAGGGGTCGCAGAAGGTGCAGGGAGTGTTCGTCAGGAGTGGCAGGACGTCATTACACAAGAGGCATCGCAGGCGGGACTTGATGATGGTTATAATGCTCTGTGTTCCAGAAGGCACTGGCTTAGGGAAAGGCCGGGGCGGGGGACAGGCACATCAAGGGGAAAAGAAGTTTCGAATGGGAAAAATTGAAGGGAAGCATTTTGTATGGAAGGAAGGGAAAGGGACTGAATTGCAAAGACGGGAGCGATGCTTCTACAGCGTGCAAAAAAGGCCCCAGTTAAGTGAGAATGGCAGAGAGGACGGGGACGGAGGTGGAGCAAACGGAGGGGAAAGTGGGAGTCATTGGGATCGGTCAGAAAAAGGGGAAAAGGTGTGAAATGTGATAACGAAATGGGAGCGATTTGGGGGCGGGGCGCGCCATTACGGGAGGGAAGGATTGTGAGAAATGATGATTGTGAGAGAGATTGTGAGATGTAATTAGGCCGGGTTGTGCTGTGTGATGAACCAGGGGGAGGGGAAGGAGGGGGGGGCTAAGAAGTGTGATTAGGCAGGAAGTTTCGTTTGGAGATCATAATGAGGGTTGCAAGGGACGGCGAGGGGTAGGCGAAAGAAGAAAAACAATGTACGATGGGCGTAATGAGGGGAGCGAGGGCTGCGGAGTAGAGTGACGGCGGTTTTAGGAGGCAAGGAAGAGGCCATGGGGAGGGAGGAGTGCGAGGGAGGAGGGGATGAAGCCGGGAATGTGGGAGGGACGAAGGAGGGAGGGAGGGAGGAGGGCGTAAGGGAGGAGCGAAAGAACATGAAAGGGATAAAGGAAGAATGAGGGAGAGAGGAGGGAGGAAAAGTGAGGAAGGAAGGTGTGAGGGAGAGAGGAGAGGGTGAAGAGTCGTGGGTTGTGGGAGGATGAGGAGAGGAAGGAGGTACGAAGGGATGGGGGAGTAGGGGTGGAAGCTACAAGGTAGAGGGGTGAGGGAGGATGGGAAGGGCAAGGCCGGGGGGGGGGGTAAGGGGAGGGGCAGTGGATAGGAGGAGGTAGAGTGGGAAGCGTATAGGAGAGGTAGGTGGGGAGGAGGCAGAGTGGGAATGACGAGGGAAGGTGGTTGGGGAGGAGGGAGAGTGGGTAGGGCAAGGGGAGGGGAAGTGGGAGAAGCGGGAGGGGGAGGTGCAAGGAAGAGCGTTCGGGGGAAGGTAGAAGGGGATGGCGAGGAGGAGGAGGAGGGAGGGGTAGGGAGGAGGAAGAGGTGGAGCGACGAGGGGAGAGAGGAGAGAGGGAGGGGAGGGAGGGGAGGGAGGGGAGGGAGGGGGCCAGGGGCGACGCTGCTCCCAGGATATTACTGATGAAACATGAGATACTGGCCGTGACGTCTGTGTTTGCTTCTACTCATTTCATCGGAAGTCAACTTTGCGATATCGATCTCGACGTTCTATTTTAGCGGCGGGAAGATTTTTCGTGTGTTTAGCGTAAGGGGAAGGAGGGGAGAGGAAGGGGAGGAAGAGAGACGCAGGAAGAGAAAGAGGCGTGGAAACAAATATTTGATCACCATTTTTTTCACTAATTATAAATGTTTACGTGTGCGCTGCTCATTTATATGTTCTTCTGTATGTTTTTTCTGATATGTATACATGTAGGTTCATACATATGTCTGTAGGTATGGGTAAATGTGTGCTCGTACGTGCATTTCTTTGTGAGCGTTTGTGTATACGTTCATAAACAGAGTCCCCTATACATACCAATACCTGCCTATGTGCCTTATCCATACAATAACATATTACACAGTGTAAATATAAGCATTATGTAAGTGCATTAAGGAAGGTCTGCTAAAGAGGTAAGAATAGATAAAAAAGAATCAAATCATTACACCACATATTACATAAATTTG
>NC_091570.1:11035475-11037975 GCF_042767895.1 Penaeus vannamei
TTCCTCCTCATGCATTTCCTCTTCCGCTGACACGTCTCCATCCCTCTCTGTGGACAGAAGCAGAATCACCTCTCCTGTGCCCGCTCCCGCCTCAGAAGCGGACCGCGCGGGACCCGGTTGTGTGCGCTGGCACTACACGCGCCTTCGAGCTCAAAGGGCGTCGCGTAATCTCCGCTCGCCTCGGCCGCCTCCTCACACACGCCGCCGCCCTCTGCTAATAGACCTTCTTACTTACTCCGCTGAAAGAACGCCGTAAATCTTTTTTGCGTAATTATAAGGGATGATTTAGCGCGCGCGAGACGGGAGGGGAATCCATCCCGGCATCTGGTCCTGCGGGCGGCGGAAAAAGACAGCGATTTAGGGCTGGCGGGAAGGGCGCTTGCTCTGCGGGCTTTCCGGCGCCCTTGAGAGTTCTCCGGAAGCCGCGTCAGGAGCTCGGGTTTGGCCAGGAGTCTGACGTCAGCGCTCCCTTGCTGTTTGGACGAGCGGGGGGCGGGGGCTGTTTCGCCATTGACACTGCTTGTTGCACGGTTGGCAGTGCAATGAAGGAGCATAAGGAGGTGGCAAAGGACGCTCAAATGATGTTCTTTGTCCACGAAACCTAAATGATGGACTCTTGTCAGACACAGAAGCAAATATATCCGTCTGTGTTGATGTTACAGTGTTAATCTCTTCGTAATCATCAGTGTCTATTTCTTTATTACCTGTGGATATGACTATATATCGTACAGACACACAGGAAGGAGAGAATAAGACAAACTTTGGAAGAGAGAGAAAGGTGAAACCAGAGAGAGAGAGAGAGAGAGAGAGTAAGAGAAAGAAAGAGAGAAAGAGAAAGAGAGTGAGTGTGTGTGTGTGTGTGTGAGAGAGAGAGAGAGAGAGGGAGAGAGAGAGAGATGTATGTACGTATGTATATATATATATATATATATATATATATATATATATATATATATATATATATATATATATATATATATATATATATATATATATATATTCAAGTTGGATATGCTTTCCCAGGCCGGTCATATAGAGTGGCCTCGCTAGTTCAGACCCTCCGATCCGGCCCATGACTCTCTCTCCTCGGATCAAAGCCGAAGAGGGTCCTGGCTGCGAGTAAGCAAAGGCCTTCGCGAAGAGACCGAGGGAAGCAGGCAAGAGAAGCGTCCTTTTGGAGAAGTCTGTAAAGCAATGAAACTCCCCTTAAGAGCTTTTATTGTATCAGTGAAGACACACGCGCGCTCAATCATTTTTTTGTTTTTTTGTTTTTTTTTTGTTTTTTACTCTGCTTGCTTTAAAATGTTGACTCGTGGACCTACAGGGAATCGGACTTCACTGATTCCATGTTATATAACTTTTCGAGGTGTGATTAGTTTTGAATATCGATTTTACTTTGTTAGTTTCGTTGAGAGATCACACCATCTACGTCTCTGTGAATCAATTCTCATTTATATTTCTATCCATGGCATGAGATGAATATGCATTTATCATGCTGTCATGTGTATTTAGCCATTGTATGACCAAGAAAAGGAAGAACGAAAATAAGGATAAAAATAAGAAAAGGAAAAAGCTGGTGAACTGCCTGTCGGGGAACTAGCTCCTCGCAGGCTTTCTGGCGCGGTTGTTGTGACAGCACTTCCTTCTTCGTAGAAATCCTATTTCATGTAAGGCTTCCGTAGGGGCGCCGTAAAGCGAGCGGGAGAATGTCGCAATTTGCGGAGGTCTTGTTTCTGGGAGCCGCGAGGACCGGCCCGGGCTTGAAGGGCAGTCAAGATCACCGGGTCTTGGTCTTACGACTTTTTTAATACGAAGACTGTGGTAAAAGAGTGTTGAGTCGAAATGCATCGGGATATAAAATTTCTTCGATGGTTCGGCGCTTAACAAGGAAGATGACCCCGGGCAGAGGTCAGCCGTAGGGAGGTGTTCGGAGGAGGCGAAGGGTGGGTCGGCGCCGGCGCTTATGGTATATAGGCGTAATTCAACTGGAAGTTTAGTCCACATAAGGATCTCCGTATTTGTTAAACAGTGATCAGTGTAAATGAACTGGAAACATGAACAGATGGAAATTGATAGAAACGATTGAATATAAAGCCAAATGGAATAAATGTATACACGTCAGTAGAAAATGAATAGAGATTAAAATGTCATAAATGAATGTATAGACGGCCAAAGGTCATGTATTACAGCAGCCATGAGCCAACTGCAGTTTGGTGAAGTTGTTTTCTATCAAAATCCTCACGGAACTCGAACCGCCTGTGTGCGTAAAAGTAGGCTGTGAATTCTCAGGGAATATAGTGTCTCTTCATGTTCGTATCCTCGAAGAGAAAGAAAAGCGAAGCTTGGCTCTTTAGATTGATATCCTACATCTAATAGAAATAATTATCTGAATGCCAGAACCGTAAATCTACTCAAAATGCCAATTCTTGCAAATATCGCCTGCACGGGACTGCCTCTCCCCTGTCTTGTCCAGGCTCAGGGGCTTCGGGACTGAGGGAAA
>NC_091570.1:11042975-11045475 GCF_042767895.1 Penaeus vannamei
ATAAGAATGAATATTGCGTCTGGCTTCATCTCAGCGCCGTCCGCCATTAATTCTCTCTCTCTCTGATGGCGTTTGGGCTCCACCGCCTTCTCTGTTTATGCTGTGCGGTGAGCGAGTGTGATTTTACAACGTTTTCTTTGGGCCTCAGATACTGCTTATTACACAGTGCTATTATGTATCACAGATGGATTTTTCTGTATGCACGATTTCCAGTCAAAACAAACTATACTGAAGTTTTCGGGAACCTTCTGTAAGATCAATAGCAGTAGAAAAAAACTTGCTCAAGCATTATCTGAGCCTCCCCTCCCCTCGCCCATCTCCCCCCTCGCCCCACCTGTGCGGACTGTGACCGGAGGCTCGGCTCTCCAGGTCATATTTCACCTTCTGAATGGTGGCTTGTAGGGCGGCCTCGTGATAGGCCTCAGGTCACTTTGGTGTTGTTGACCTAAGCCGCTCGGGGAGCAGGGGAGCCTTTGTCGGGGGTGAGGGGAATTCGGGGCCCCTTTTTCCCTGGGCGAGGGAACGGTGTTGGTTGAGAGGGCGTCTGAGGGGAAATGTTTGAGGTGAGGGGGATCGCTCGCCGCGCCTCGCGCTGCACGGCCAGATCAGTCGCCGAACGCAAGCTTCATGATTAATGGGGAGTCGACGAGCGCCGAGGATATCCTCGTGACTGATGACGGAGAGGTCTCGGCGCGTCGCGGAGGATCGCGCAGGGACGGCGCGGCGACGGTCAGCGGGGAAGGAGGGGGGGGGGGGCTGCATCCCCAGAGGCAAAGGGAACATGCAGGGACAATCAGGAGGCGTCAGTGGGCCAAAGGGAAATAAATGAGGGCATTTAGTCGGCTCTGTTTGTTACGCCATCCTGCAAGAACTTTCTGGATAAAGCGTCAACGAGATTATATTAGTTAATGAACATTGGAAGTCGTAGTGGGATCTGAGCACCTTGTGTGGATGAAGCATCCGAGCTGGACGCGCAGAAATAAGGATTAATTGTGCATGAGGATCTGGGAACATGTGAGGCCCAGCTGCGGAGGATCAAGTGCGGGGAACGTGACTGCCGCCCACAACACGGTCTGCGCGCGAGGAGGTGCTGCTCGCGGTCCAGCGATGCCGGATGCGCAGCGGCTGAAGGCTCCAGCGGAAAGACCGAGGCCGGAGCCGCGATGCCGATGAATAATGCCGTCACTGCGGGTCTGACAGTGTTGGATTAAGGCTTCCCCGCGCGGCATCCTGGAAGAATGGAACCATATACCCAGGTTTCAGCCGAGGAAATTGATTATAGTAAAACCCCACTTTCGGGGTCTATCTTCCCGAGCTTTTAAGGAAACGGCTCCTCGGCCTCCGATTGTGGCGTGGAGGCCGCCCTCCATGCCCACGCCCTCCGGGATTTGCCGCGAGAAGCTGAAAAATTGTGTGTCATGTTAACCCTTAAGGTTTTTACCCACGGATATCTGCGAGGCATTCGGCTAACGCCCTTTAAGAAGCGGGAGTAAGTGCGGCGAGGAAGGGGCAGGGGAGGGGCGGGGCACAGCGGGGCACCTGCTGCGGCGACGGAAAGGGACAGGCATGCAAGGACAGGAAGACGTCAGGGCATACGAACGTCCACCCATCCATAGACATACGTGCATGAACACACACACACACACACATATTTATATATAAACACACACCCACTGCGTATGTGTGTGTGCGCGTGTGTATGTATACATGTACTCCCCCCACCCCACCCACACAGAACATCATTATTATTATTGTTGTAGTTGTTATCATAATCATTCTTATCATTGTTATTATCATTAATTTCTTTATTGTTATTATTATTATTATTATTATTATTATTATTATTATTATTATTATCATTATTATTATTATTATTATTATTATTATTATTATTATTATTATTATTATTATTATTATTATTATTATCATTGCTGTAAACATCCTCATTATTATTACAATCATTATTATTATCATTATTATTGTTATCAGTATTATCATTATTATCATTATCGTTATTATCATCATTATTGTAATTATTGTTATCATTATCATTATTTTTATTATTATTATTATTATCCTTATTATCATCATCATTATTGTTATTATCATTATCATTATGATGGTGAGTATGAGTATCATTATTATTGTTGTTGTTATGGTTGCTATTACTACCATTATTACTATCAGTACTACTACCATCACTACTCCCACTACTCCTACTACTTCTATTACTACTACTACTGCTAAAACTGCAGTTACAACTCCTCCTCCTCCTCCTACTAAAACAACTACAACAGCAACAACAACTACTACTGATACTGCTACAACTATTACTCCCATCGTTATCATTATTACTATGAAAAGTAAGAGGTACTTCTCCCCTTCTCTTTCCCTCTTTCATCCACACTCTTTTTACCTCTAACCTCCTCTCTCCTATTGCCTTTCCCTCTCCCTTTCTGTTTCCCTCAATCTGCCTCCTCCCACTCCTCTCTTCCTCCTC
>NC_091570.1:11050475-11067975 GCF_042767895.1 Penaeus vannamei
CACGCACGATTAAACGTTCAGCTGTGCTATTAATGCGCGTCTTTCCTTGCTGGTTTTGCATTTGATGGAATTCCTTTTTACAATCAAGAGAAAGGCAGAGAGGGAAAGGAGAGCAGAGAGGCACCATTGGAAGGGAAGAGATTCAATATTGGAAGGGAAGAGAGACACCATTGGAAGGGAAGAGATTCAATATTAGAAGGGAAGAAAGGCACCATTAGAAGGGAAGAGAGACACCATTGGAAGGGAAGAGAGGCACCATTGGAAGGGAAGAGAGACACCATTGGAAGGGAAGAGAGGCACCATTGGAAGGGAAGAGAGACACCATTGGAAGGGAAGAGAGGCACCATTGGAAGGGAAGAGAGACACCATTGGAAGGGAAGAGAGGCACCATTGGAAGGGAAGAGAGGCACCATTGGAAGGGAAGAGAAAACACCATTGGAAGGGAAGAGAGGCACCCTTGGAAGGGAAGAGAGACACCATTGGAAGGGAAGAGAGACACCATTGGAAGGGAAGAGAGACACCATTGGAAGGGAAGAGAGACACCATTGGAAGGGAAGAGAGACACCATTGGAAGGGAAGAGAGACACCATCGGAAGGGAAGAGAGACACCATTGGAAGGGAAGAGAGACACCATTGGAAGGGAAGAGAGGCACCATTGGAAGGGAAGAGAGACACCATTGGAAGGGAAGAGAAGACACCATTGGAAGGGAAGAGAGACACCATTGGAAGGGAAAAGAGACACCATTGGAAGGGAAGAGAGACACCATTTGAAGGGAAGAGAGACACCATTGGAAGGGAAGAGAGACACCATCGGAAGGGAAGAGAGACACCATTGGAAGGGAAGAGAGACACCATCGGAAGGGAAGAGAGACACCATTGGAAGGGAAGAGAGACACCATTGGAAGGGAAGAGAGGCACCATTGGAAGGGAAGAGAGGCACCATTGGAAGGGAAGAGAGACACCATTGGAAGGGAAGAGAGACACCATTGGAAGGGAAGAGAGACACCATTGGAAGGGAAGAGAGGCACCATTGGAAGGGAAGAGAGGCACCATTGGAAGGGAAGAGAGGCACCATTGGAAGGGAAGAGAGGCACCATTGGAAGGGAAGAGAGGCACCATTGGAAGGGAAGAGAGACACCATTGGAAGGGAAGAGAGACACCATTGGAAGGGAAGAGAGGCACCATTGGAAGGGAAGAGAGGCACCATTGGAAGGGAAGAGAGACACCATTGGAAGGGAAGAGAGGCACCATTGGAAGGGAAGAGAGGCACCATTGGAAGGGAAGAGAGGCACCATTGGAAGGGAAGAGAGACACCATTGGAAGGGAAGAGAGACACCATTGGAAGGGAAGAGAGACACCATTGGAAGGGAAGAGAGGCACCATTGGAAGGGAAGAGAGACACCATTGGAAGGGAAGAGAGACACCATTGGAAGGGAAGAGAGGCACCATTGGAAGGGAAGAGAGACACCATTGGAAGGGAAGAGAGACACCATTGGAAGGGAAGAGAGGCACCATTGGAAGGGAAGAGAGACACCATTGGAAGGGAAGAGAGACACCATTGGAAGGGAAGAGAGACACCATTGGAAGGGAAGAGAGACACCATTGGAAGGGAAGAGAGACACCATTGGAAGGGAAGAGAGACACCATTGGAAGGGAAGAGAGGCACCATTGGAAGGGAAGAGAGGCACCATTGGAAGGGAAGAGAGACACCATTGGAAGGGAAGAGAGACACCATTGGAAGGGAAGAGAGGCACCATTGGAAGGGAAGAGAGGCACCATTGGAAGGGAAGAGAGGCACCATTGGAAGGGAAGAGAGGCACCATTGGAAGGGAAGAGAGACACCATTGGAAGGGAAGAGAGACACCATTGGAAGGGAAGAGAGGCACCATTGGAAGGGAAGAGAGGCACCATTGGAAGGGAAGAGAGACACCATTGGAAGGGAAGAGAGGCACCATTGGAAGGGAAGAGAGACACCATTGGAAGGGAAGAGAGGCACCATTGGAAGGGAAGAGAGGCACCATTGGAAGGGAAGAGAGACACCATTGGAAGGGAAGAGAGACACCATTGGAAGGGAAGAGAGACACCATTGGAAGGGAAGAGAGACACCATTGGAAGGGAAGAGAGGCACCATTGGAAGGGAAGAGAGACACCATTGGAAGGGAAGAGAGACACCATTGGAAGGGAAGAGAGACACCATTGGAAGGGAAGAGAGACACCATTGGAAGGGAAGAGAGGCACCATTGGAAGGGAAGAGAGGCACCATTGGAAGGGAAGAGAGACACCATTGGAAGGGAAGAGAGGCACCATTGGAAGGGAAGAGAGGCACCATTGGAAGGGAAGAGAGGCACCATTGGAAGGGAAGAGAGACACCATTGGAAGGGAAGAGAGACACCATTGGAAGGGAAGAGAGGCACCATTGGAAGGGAAGAGAGGCACCATTGGAAGGGAAGAGAGACACCATTGGAAGGGAAGAGAGGCACCATTGGAAGGGAAGAGAGACACCATTGGAAGGGAAGAGAGGCACCATTGGAAGGGAAGAGAGGCACCATTGGAAGGGAAGAGAGGCACCATTGGAAGGGAAGAGAGGCACCATTGGAAGGGAAGAGAGACACCATTGGAGGGGAAGAGAAGCACCATTGGAAGGGAAGAGAGACACCATTGGAAGGGAAGAGAGGCACCATTGGAAGGGAAGAGAGGCACCATTGGAAGGGAAGAGAGACACCATTGGAAGGGAAGAGAGACACCATTGGAAGGGAAGAGAGACACCATTGGAAGGGAAGAGAGACACCATTGGAAGGGAAGAGAGACACCATTGGAAGGGAAGAGAGACACCATTGGAAGGGAAGAGAGACACCATTGGAAGGGAAGAGAGACACCATTGGAAGGGAAGAGAGACACCATTGGAAGGGAAGAGAGACACCATTGGAAGGGAAGAGAGGCACCATTGGAAGGGAAGAGAGACACCATTGGAAGGGAAGAGAGACACCATTGGAAGGGAAGAGAGACACCATTGGAAGGGAAGAGAGACACCATTGGAAGGGAAGAGAGGCACCATTGGAAGGGAAGAGAGACACCATTGGAAGGGAAGAGAGGCACCATTGGAAGGGAAGAGAGACACCATTGGAAGGGAAGAGAGACACCATTGGAAGGGAAGAGAGGCACCATTGGAAGGGAAGAGAGGCACCATTGGAAGGGAAGAGAGGCACCATTGGAAGGGAAGAGAGGCACCATTGGAAGGGAAGAGAGGCACCATTGGAAGGGAAGAGAGACACCATTGGAAGGGAAGAGAGACACCATTGGAAAGGAAGAGAGGCACCATTGGAACGGAAGAGAGGCACCATTGGAACGGAAGAGAGGCACCATTGGAAGGGAAGAGAGGCACCATTGGAAGGGAAGAGAGGCACCATTGGAAGAGAAGAGAGACACCATTGGAAGGGAAGAGAGGCACCATTGGAACGGAAGAGAGGCACCATTGGAACGGAAGAGAGGCACCATTGGAAGGGAAGAGAGGCACCATTGGAACGGAAGAGAGGCACCATTGGAACGGAAGAGAGGCACCATTGGAACGGAAGAGAGGCACCATTGGAACGGAAGAGAGGCACCATTGGAAGGGAAGAGAGGCACCATTGGAAGGGAAGAGAGGCACCATTGGAAGGGAAGAGAGACACCATTGGAAGGGAAGAGAGGCACCATTGGAAGGGAAGAGAGGCACCATTGGAAGGGAAGAGAGGCACCATTGGAAGGGAAGAGAGACACCATTGGAAGGGAAGAGAGGCACCATTGGAAGGGAAGAGAGGCACCATTGGAAGGGAAGAGAGACACCATTGGAAGGGAAGAGAGGCACCATTGGAAGGGAAGAGAGGCACCATTGGAAGGGAAGAGAGGCACCATTGGAAGGGAAGAGAGGCACCATTGGAAGGGAAGAGAGGCACCATTGGAAGGGAAGAGAGGCACCATTGGAAGGGAAGAGAGACACCATTGGAAGGGAAGAGAGACACCATTGGAAGGGAAGAGAGGCACCATTGGAAGGGAAGAGAGGCACCATTGGAAGGGAAGAGAGACACCATTGGAAGGGAAGAGAGGCACCATTGGAAGGGAAGAGAGGCACCATTGGAAGGGAAGAGAGGCACCATTGGAAGGGAAGAGAGGCACCATTGGAAGGGAAGAGAGGCACCATTGGAAGGGAAGAGAGGCACCATTGGAAGGGAAGAGAGGCACCATTGGAAGGGAAGAGAGACACCATTGGAAGGGAAGAGAGGCACCATTGGAAGGGAAGAGAGACACCATTGGAAGGGAAGAGAGACACCATTGGAAGGGAAGAGAGGCACCATTGGAAGGGAAGAGATTCAATATTGGAAGGGAGGAGAGACACCATTGGAAGGGAAGAGAGACACCATTGGAAAGGAAAAGAGACACCATTGGAAGGGAAGAGAGACACCATTGGAAGGGAAGAGAGACACCATTGGAAGGGAAGAGAGGCACCATTGGAAGGGAAGAGAGGCACCATTGGAAGGGAAGAGAGGCACCATTGGAAGGGAAGAGAGACACCATTGGAAGGGAAGAGAGGCACCATTGGAAGGGAAGAGAGGCACCATTGGAAGGGAAGAGAGACACCATTGGAAGGGAAGAGAGACACCATTGGAAGGGAAGAGAGGCACCATTGGAAGGGAAGAGAGGCACCATTGGAAGGGAAGAGAGACACCATTGGAAGGGAAGAGAGACACCATTGGAAGGGAAGAGAGGCACCATTGGAAGGGAAGAGAGACACCATTGGAAGGGAAGAGAGACACCATTGGAAGGGAAGAGAGACACCATTGGAAGGGAAGAGAGGCACCATTGGAAGGGAAGAGAGACACCATTGGAAGGGAAGAGAGACACCATTGGAAGGGAAGAGAGACACCATTGGAAGGGAAGAGAGGCACCATTGGAAGGGAAGAGAGGCACCATTGGAAGGGAAGAGAGGCACCATTGGAAGGGAAGAGAGGCACCATTGGAAGGGAAGAGAGGCACCATTGGAAGGGAAGAGAGACACCATTGGAAGGGAAGAGAGGCACCATTGGAAGGGAAGAGAGACACCATTGGAAGGGAAGAGAGGCACCATTGGAAGGGAAGAGAGACACCATTGGAAGGGAAGAGAGACACCATTGGAAGGGAAGAGAGGCACCATTGGAAGGGAAGAGAGGCACCATTGGAAGGGAAGAGAGACACCATTGGAAGGGAAGAGAGGCACCATTGGAAGGGAAGAGAGGCACCATTGGAAGGGAAGAGAGGCACCATTGGAAGGGAAGAGAGGCACCATTGGAAGGGAAGAGAGGCACCATTGGAAGGGAAGAGAGACACCATTGGAAGGGAAGAGAGGCACCATTGGAAGGGAAGAGAGACACCATTGGAAGGGAAGAGAGGCACCATTGGAAGGGAAGAGAGACACCATTGGAAGGGAAGAGAGACACCATTGGAAGGGAAGAGAGACACCATTGGAAGGGAAGAGAGGCACCATTGGAAGGGAAGAGAGACACCATTGGAAGGGAAGAGAGGCACCATTGGAAGGGAAGAGAGGCACCATTGGAAGGGAAGAGAGACACCATTGGAAGGGAAGAGAGGCACCATTGGAAGGGAAGAGAGGCACCATTGGAAGGGAAGAGAGGCACCATTGGAAGGGAAGAGAGACACCATTGGAAGGGAAGAGAGACACCATTGGAAGGGAAGAGAGGCACCATTGGAAGGGAAGAGAGACACCATTGGAAGGGAAGAGAGACACCATTGGAAAGGAAGAGAGGCACCATTGGAAGGGAAGAGATTCAATATTGGAAGGGAAGAGAGACACCATTGGAAGGGAAGAGAGGCACCATTGGAAGGGAAGAGAGGCACCATTGGAAGGGAAGAGAGGCACCATTGGAAGGGAAGAGAGACACCATTGGAAGGGAAGAGAGGCACCATTGGAACGGAAGAGAGGCACCATTGGAACGGAAGAGAGGCACCATTGGAAGGGAAGAGAGGCACCATTGGAACGGAAGAGAGGCACCATTGGAACGGAAGAGAGGCACCATTGGAAGGGAAGAGAGGCACCATTGGAAGGGAAGAGAGGCACCATTGGAAGGGAAGAGAGACACCATTGGAAGGGAAGAGAGACACCATTGGAAAGGAAGAGAGACACCATTGGAAGGGAAGAGATTCAATATTGGAAGGGAAGAGAGACACCATTGGAAGGGAAGAGAGACACCATTGGAAGGGAAGAGAGGCACCATTGGAAGGGAAGAGATTCAATATTGGAAGGGAGGAGAGACACCATTGGAAGGGAAGAGAGACACCATTGGAAAGGAAGAGAGACACCATTGGAAGGGAAGAGAGGCACCAATGGAAGGGAAGAGAGACACCATTGGAAGGGAAGAGAGACACCATTGAAGGGAAGAGAGACACCATTGGAAAGGAAGAGAGACACCATTGGAAGGGAAGAGATTCAATATTGGAAGGGAAGAGAGACACCATTGGAAGGGAAGAGAGACACCATTGGAAGGGAAGAGAGACACCATTGGAAGGGAAGAGAGACACCATTGGAAGGGAAGAGAGACACCATTGGAAGGGAAGAGAGGCACCATTGGAAGGGAAGAGAGGCACCATTGGAAGGGAAGAGAGACACCATTGGAAGGGAAGAGAGGCACCATTGGAAGGGAAGAGAGACACCATTGGAAGGGAAGAGAGACACCATTGGAAGGGAAGAGAGACACCATTGGAAGGGAAGAGAGGCACCATTGGAAGGGAAGAGAGGCACCATTGGAAGGGAAGAGAGGCACCATTGGAAGGGAAGAGAGGCACCATTGGAAGGGAAGAGAGACACCATTGGAAGGGAAGAGAGACACCATTGGAAGGGAAGAGAGGCACCATTGGAAGGGAAGAGAGGCACCATTGGAAGGGAAGAGAGGCACCATTGGAAGGGAAGAGAGACACCATTGGAAGGGAAGAGAGACACCATTGGAAGGGAAGAGAGACACCATTGGAAGGGAAGAGAGACCATTGGAAGGGAAGAGAGAGACACCATTGGAAGGGAAGAGAGACACCATTGGAAGGGAAGAGAGACACCATTAGAAGGGAAGAGAGACACCATTGGAAGGGAAGAGAGACACCATTGGAAGGAAAGAGAGGCACCCTTGGAAGGAAAGAGAGGCACCATTGGAAGGGAAGGGAAGACACCCTTGGAAGGGAAGAGAGACACCATTGGAAGGGAAGAGAAAACACCATTAGAAGGAAAGAGAGGCACCATTGGAAGGGAAGGGAAGACACCCTTGGAAGGGAAGAGAGACACCATTGGAAGGGAAGAGAGACACCATTGGAAGGGAAGAGAGGCACCATTGGAAGGGAAGAGAGGCACCATTGGAAGGGAAGAGAGGCACCATTGGAAGGGAAGAGAGACACCATTGGAAGGGAAGAGAGACACCATTGGAAGGGAAGAGAGGCACCATTGGAAGGGAAGAGAGACACCATTGGAAGGGAAGAGAGACACCATTGGAAGGGAAGAGAGGCACCATTGGAAGGGAAGAGAGGCACCATTGGAAGGGAAGAGAGACACCATTGGAAGGGAAGAGAGGCACCATTGGAAGGGAAGAGAGACACCATTGGAAGGGAAGAGAGACACCATTGGAAGGGAAGAGAGACACCATTGGAAGGGAAGAGAGGCACCATTGGAAGGGAAGAGAGGCACCATTGGAAGGGAAGAGAGGCACCATTGGAAGGGAAGAGAGGCACCATTGGAAGGGAAGAGAGGCACCATTGGAAGGGAAGAGAGACACCATTGGAAGGGAAGAGAGGCACCATTGGAAGGGAAGAGAGGCACCATTGGAAGGGAAGAGAGGCACCATTGGAAGGGAAGAGAGGCACCATTGGAAGGGAAGAGAGACACCATTGGAAGGGAAGAGAGACACCATTGGAAGGGAAGAAAGACCATTGGAAGGGAAGAGAGGCACCATTGGAAGGGAAGAGAGGTACCATTGGAAGGGAAGAGAGACACCATCAGAAGGGAAGAGAGGCACCATTGGAAGGGAAGAGAGACACCATTGGAAGGGAAGAGAGTCATCATTGGAAGGGAAGAGAGAAACCATTGGAAGGGAAGAGAGACACCATTGGAAGGGAAGAGAGACACCATTGGAAGGGAAGAGAGACACCATTGGAAGGGAAGAGAGACACCATTGGAAGGGAAGAGAAGACACCCTTGGAAGGGAAGAGAGACCATTGGAAGGGAAGAGAGACACCATTGGAAGGGAAGAGAGACACCATTGGAAGGGAAGAGAGGCACCATTGGAAGGGAAGAGAGGCACCATTGGAAGGGAAGAGAGGCACCATTGGAAGGGAAGAGAGACACCATTGGAAGGGAAGAGAGACACCATTGGAAGGGAAGGGAGGCGCCATTGGAAGGGAAGAGAGGCACCCTTGGAAGGGAAGAGAGGCACCATTGGAAGGGAAGAGAGACACCATTGGAAGGGAAGAGAGACACCATTGGAAGGGAAGAGAGACACCATTGGAAGGGAAGAGAGGCACCATTGGAAGGGAAGAGAGACACCATTGGAAGGGAAGGGAGGCGCCATTGGAAGGGAAGAGAGGCACCCTTGGAAGGGAAGAGAGGCACCATTGGAAGGGAAGAGAGACACCATTGGAAGGGAAGGGAGGCGCCATTGGAAGGGAAGAGAGGCACCCTTGGAAGGGAAGAGAGGCACCATTGGAAGGGAAGAGAGACACCATTGGAAGGGAAGAGAGACACCATTGGAAGGGAAGAGAGACACCATTGGAAGGGAAGAGAGGCACCATTGGAAGGGAAGAGAGACACCATTGGAAGGGAAGAGAGACACCATTGGAAGGGAAGAGAGACACCATTGGAAGGGAAGAGAGACACCATTGGAAGGGAAGAGAGGCACCATTGGAAGGGAAGAGAGGCACCATTGGAAGGGAAGAGAGGCAATTGGAAGGGAAGAGAGGCACCATTGGAATGGAAGAGAGACACCATTGGAAGGGAAGAGAGGCACCATTGGAAGGGAAGAGAGACACCATTGGAAGGGAAGAGAGACACCCTTGGAAGGGAAAAAAGACACCATTGGAAGGGAAGAGAGACACCATTGGAAGGGAAGAGAGGCACCATTGGAAGGGAAGAGAGGCACCATCGTAAGGGAAGAGAGGCACCATTGGAAGGGAAGAGAGGCACCATTGGAAGGGAAGAGAGACACCATTGGAAGGGAAGAGAGACACCATTGGAAGAGAAGAGAGACACCATTAGAAGGGAAGAGAGGCACCATTGGAAGGGAAGAGAGACACCATTGGAAGGGAAGAGAGACACCATTGGAAGGGAAGAGAGACACAATTGGAAGGGAAGAGAGGCACCATTGGAAGGGAAGAGAGGCACCATTGGAAGGGAAGAGAGGCACCATTGGAAAGGAAGAGAAGACACCATTGGAAGGGAAGAGAGACACCATTGGAAGGGAAAAGAGGCACCATTGGAAGGGAAGAGAGACACCATTGGAAGGGAAGAGAGACACCATTGGAAGGGAAGAGAGACACCATTGGAAGGGAAGAGAGACACCATTGGAAGGGAAGAGAGGCACCATTGGAAGGGAAGAGAGACACCATTGGAAGGGAAGAGAGACACCATTGGAAGGGAAGAGAGACACTATTGGAAGGGAAGAGAGACACCATTGGAAGGGAAGAGAGACACCATTGGAAGGGAAGAGAGACACCATTGGAAGGGAAGAGAGGCACCATTGGAAGGGAAGAGAGGCACCATTGGAAGGGAAGAGAGACACCATTGGAAGGGAAGAGAGACACCATTGGAAGGGAAGAGAGACACCATTGGAAGGGAAGAGAGACACCATTGGAAGGGAAGAGAGGCACCATTGGAAGGGAAGAGAGGCACCATTGGAAGGGAAGAGAGGCACCATTGGAAGGGAAGAGAGGCACCATTGGAAGGGAAGAGAGACACCATTGGAAGGGAAGAGAGACACCATTGGAAGGGAAGAGAGGCACCATTGGAAGGGAAGAGAGGCACCATTGGAAGGGAAGAGAGGCACCATTGGAAGGGAAGAGAGACACCATTGGAAGGGAAGAGAGGCACCATTGGAAGGGAAGAGAGACACCATTGGAAGGGAAGAGAGACCATTGGAAGGGAAGAGAGGCACCATTGGAAGGGAAGAGAGACACCATTGGAAGGGAAGAGAGACACCATTGGAAGGGAAGAGAGACACCATTGGAAGGGAAGAGAGGCACCATTGGAAGGGAAGAGAGGCACCATTGGAAGGGAAGAGAGACACCATTGGAAGGGAAGAGAGACACCATTGGAAGGGAAGAGAGACACCATTGGAAGGGAAGAGAGACACCATTGGAAGGGAAGAGAGACACCATTGGAAGGGAAGAGAAGACACCCTTGGAAGGGAAGAGAGACCATTGGAAGGGAAGAGAGACACCATTGGAAGGGAAGAGAGACACCATTGGAAGGGAAGAGAGGCACCATTGGAAGGGAAGAGAGGCACCATTGGAAGGGAAGAGAGGCACCATTGGAAGGGAAGAGAGACACCATTGGAAGGGAAGAGAGACACCATTGGAAGGGAAGGGAGGCGCCATTGGAAGGGAAGAGAGGCACCCTTGGAAGGGAAGAGAGGCACCATTGGAAGGGAAGAGAGACACCATTGGAAGGGAAGAGAGACACCATTGGAAGGGAAGAGAGACACCATTGGAAGGGAAGAGAGGCACCATTGGAAGGGAAGAGAGACACCATTGGAAGGGAAGAGAGGCACCATTGGAAGGGAAGAGAGACACCATTGGAAGGGAAGAGAGGCACCATTGGAAGGGAAGAGAGACACCATTGGAAGGGAAGAGAGACACCATTGGAAGGGAAGAGAGGCACCATTGGAAGGGAAGAGAGGCACCATTGGAAGGGAAGAGAGGCACCATTGGAAGGGAAGAGAGACACCATTGGAAGGGAAGAGAGGCACCATTGGAAGGGAAGAGAGGCACCATTGGAAGGGAAGAGAGACACCATTGGAAGGGAAGAGAGGCACCATTGGAAGGGAAGAGAGACACCATTGGAAGGGAAGAGAGACACCATTGGAAGGGAAGAGAGGCACCATTGGAAGGGAAGAGAGGCACCATTGGAAGGGAAGAGAGGCACCATTGGAAGGGAAGAGAGGCACCATTGGAAGGGAAGAGAGGCACCATTGGAAGGGAAGAGAGGCACCATTGGAAGGGAAGAGAGACACCATTGGAAGGGAAGAGAGACACCATTGGAAGGGAAGAGAGACACCATTGGAAGGGAAGAGAGGCACCATTGGAAGGGAAGAGAGGCACCATTGGAAGGGAAGAGAGACACCATTGGAAGGGAAGAGAGACACCCTTGGAAGGGAAGAGAGGCACCATTGGAAGGGAAGAGAGGCACCATTGGAAGGGAAGAGAGGCACCATTGGAAAGGAAGAGAAGACACCATTGGAAGGGAAGAGAGACACCATTGGAAGGGAAAAGAGGCACCATTGGAAGGGAAGAGAGACACCATTGGAAGGGAAGAGAGACACCATTGGAAGGGAAGAGAGACACCATTGGAAGGGAAGAGAGACACCATTGGAAGGGAAGAGAGACACCATTGGAAGGGAAGAGAGGCACCATTGGAAGGGAAGAGAAGACACCATTGGAAGGGAAGAGAGACACCATTGGAAGGGAAGAGAGACACCATTGGAAGGGAAGAGAGACACCATTAGAAGGGAAGAGAGGCACCATTGGAAGGGAAGAGAAGCACCATTGGAAGGGAAGAGAGGTACCATTGGAAGGGAAGAGAAGACACCATTGGAAGGGAAGAGAGGCCATTGGAAGGGAAGAAAGACACCATTGGAAGGGAAGAGAAGACAAAATTGGAAGGGAATAGAGACACCACTGGAAGGGAAGAGAAAACACCATTGGAAGGGAAGAGAGACACCATTGGAAGGGAAGAGAAGACACCATTGGAAGGGAAGAGAGACACCATTGGAAGGGAAGAGAGACACCATTGGAAGGGAAGAGAGACACCATTGGAAGGGAAGAGAGACACCATTGGAAGGGAAGAGAGACACCCTTGGAAGGGAAGAGAGACACCATTGGAAGGGAAGAGAGACACCATTGGAAGGAAAGAGATACCATTGGAAGGGAAGAGAGACACCATTGGAAGGGAAGAGAGACACCCTTGGAAGGGAAGAGAGACACCATTGGAAGGGAAGAGATACCATTGGAAGGGAAGAGAAAACACCATTGGAAGGGAAGAGAGGCACCATTGGAAGGGAATAGAGACACCATTGGAAGGGAATAGAGACACCACTGGAAGGGAAGAGAAAACACCATTGGAAGGGAAGAGAGACACCATTGGAAGGGAAGAGAGGCACCATTGGAAGGAAAGAGATACCATTGGAAGGGAAGAGAAAACACCATTGGAAGGGAAGAGAGGCACCATTGGAAGGGAATAGAGACACCATTGGAAGGGAATAGAGACACCACTGGAAGGGAAGAGAAAACACCATTGGAAGGGAAGAGAGACACCATTGGAAGGGAAGGGAGACACCATTGAAAGGGAAGAGAGACACCATTGGAAGGGAAGAGAGACACCATTGGAAGGGAAGAAAGGCACCATTGGAAGGGAAGAGAGACACCATTGGAAGGGAAGAGAGGCACCATTGGAAGGGAAGAAAGGCACCATTGGAAGGGAAGAGAGGCACCATTGGAAGGGAATAGAGACACCATTGGAAGGGAATAGAGACACCACTGGAGAGGAAGAGAAAACACCATTGGAAGGGAAGAGAGACACCATTGGAAGGGAAGGGAGACACCATTGAAAGGGAAGAGGAGACACCATTGGAAGGAAAGAGAACACCATTGGAAGGGAAGAGAGGCACCATTGGAAGGGAAGAGAGACACCATTGGAAGGGAAGAGAGACACCATTGGAAGGGAAGAGAGGCATCATTGGAAGGGAAGAGAGACACCATTGGAAGGGAAGAGAGACACCATTGGAAGGGAAGAGAGACACCATTGGAAGGGAAGAGAGACACCATTGGAAGGGAAGAGAGACACCATTGGAAGGGAAGAGAGGCACCATTAGAAGGGAAGAGAGGCACCATTGGAAGGAAAGAGAGACACCATTGGAAGGGAAGAGAGGCACCATTGGAAGGGAAGAGAGACACCATTGGAAGGGAAGAGAGGCACCACTGGAAGGGAATAGAGACACCACTGGAAGGGAATAGAGACACCATTGGAAGGGAATATAGACACCATTGGAAGGGAATAGAGACACCATTGGAAGGGAATAGAGACACCACTGGAAGGGAAGAGAAAACACCATTGGAAGGGAAGAGAGACACCATTGGAAGGGAAGAGAGGCACCATTGGAAGGGAAGAGAGGCACCACTGGAAGGGAATAGAGACACCATTGGAAGGGAATAGAGACACCATTGGAAGGGAATAGAGACACCATTGGAAGGGAATAGAGACACCACTGGAAGGGAAGAGAAAACACCATTGGAAGGGAAGAGAAAACACCATTGGAAGGGAAGAGAGACACCATTGGAAGGGAAGAGAGGCACCATTGGAAGGGAAGAGAGGCACCATTGGAAGGGAAGAAAGACACCATTGAAAGGGAAGAGGAGACACCATTGGAAGGAAAGAGAGACACCATTGGAAGGGAAGAGAGGCACCATTGGAAGGGAAGAGAGACACCATTGGAAGGGAAGAGAGACACCATTGGAAGGGAAGAAAGGCACCATTGGAAGGAAAGAGAGACACCATTGGAAGGGAAGTGAGACACCATTGGAAGGGAAGAGAGGCACCATTGGAAGGGAAGAGAGGCACCATTGGAAGGGAATAGAGACACCATTGGAAGGGAATAGAGACACCATTGGAAGGGAAGGGAGACACCATTGGAAGGGAAGAGAGACACCATTGGAAGGAAAGAGAGACACCATTGGAAGGGAAGAGAGGCACCATTGGAAGGGAAGAGAGACACCATTGGAAGGGAAGAGAGACACCATTGGAAGGGAAGAAAGGCACCATTGGAAGGAAAGAGAGACACCATTGGAAGGGAAGTGAGACACCATTGGAAGGGAAGAGAGGCACCATTGGAAGGGAAGAGAGACACCATTGGAAGGGAAGAGAGACACCATTGGAAGGGAAGAGAGACACCATTGGAAGGGAAGAGAGGCACCATTGGAAGGGAAGAGAGACACCATTGGAAGGGAAGAGAGGCACCATTGGAAGGGAAGAGAGACACCATTGGAAGGGAAGAGAGACACCATTGGAAGGGAAGAGAGGCACCATTGGAAGGGAAGAGAGACACCATTGGAAGGGAAGAGAGACACCATTGGAAGGGAAGAGAGACACCATTGGAAGGGAAGAGAGACACCATTGGAAGGGAAGAGAGGCACCCTAGGAAGGGAAGCGAAGACACCATTGGAAGGGAAGAGAGACACCATTGGAAGGGAAGAGAGACACCATTGGAAGGGAAGAGAGACACCATTGGAAGGGAAGAGAGGCACCATTGGAAGGGAAGAGAGACACCATTGGAAGGGAAGAGAGACACCATTGGAAGGGAAGAAAGGCACCATTGGAAGGAAAGAGAGACACCATTGGAAGGGAAGAGAGGCACCATTGGAAGGGAAGAGAGACACCATTGGAAGGGAAGGGAGACACCATTGAAAGGGAAGAGAAGACACCATCGGAAGGAAAGAGAGACACCATTGGAAGGGAAAAGAGACACCATTGGAAGGGAAGAGAGGCACCATTGGAAGGGAAGAGAGACACCATTGGAAGGGAAGAGAGACACCATTGGAAGGGAAGAGAGACACCATTGGAAGGGAAGAGAGGCACCATTGGAAGGGAAGAGAGACACCATTGGAAGGGAAGAGAGACACCATTGGAAGGGAAGAGAGACACCATTGGAAGGGAAGAGAGACACCATTGGAAGGGAAGAGAGACACCATTGGAAGGGAAGAGAGACACCATTGGAAGGGAAGAGAGACACCATTGGAAGGGAAGAGAGACACCATTGGAAGGGAAGAGAGGCACCATTGGAAGGGAAGAGAGACACCATTGGAAGGGAAGAGAGGCACCATTGGAAGGGAAGAGAGACACCATTGGAAGGGAAGAGAGGCACCATTGGAAGGGAAGAGAGGCACCATTGGAAGGGAAGAGAAGACACCCTTGGAAGGGAAGAGAGACACCTTTGGAAGGGAAGAGAGACACCATTGGAAGGGACGAGAGGCACCATTGGAAGGGAAGAGAGACACCATTGGAAGGGAAGAGAGACACCATTGGAAGGGACGAGAGGCACCATTGGAAGGGAAGAGAGACACCATTGGAAGGGAAGAGAGACACCATTGGAAGGGAAGAGAGACACTATTGGAAGGGAAGAGAAGACACCCTTGGAAGGGAAGAGAGACACCATTTGAAGGGAAGAGAGGCACCATTGGAATGGAAGAGAGACACCATTGGAAGGGAAGAGAGGCACCCTTGGAAGGGAAGAGAAGACACCATTGGAAGGGAAGAGAGACACCATTGGAAGGGACGAGAGGCACCATTGGAAGGGAAGAAAGACACCATTGGAAGGGAAGAGAGACACTATTGGAAGGGAAGAGAAGACACCCTTGGAAGGGAAGAGAGACACCTTTGGAAGGGAAGAGAGACACCTTTGGAAGGGAAGAGAAGACACCATTGGAAGGGAAGAGAGACACTATTGGAAGGGAAGAGAAGACACCCTTGGAAGGGAAGAGAGACACCTTTGGAAGGGAAGAGAGACACTATTGGAAGGGAAGAGAAGACACCCTTGGAAGGGAAGAGAGACACCTTTGGAAGGGAAGAGAGACACTATTGGAAGGGAAGAGAGACACCATTGGAAGGGAAGAGAGACACCATTTTAAGGGAAGAGAGGCACCATTGGAAGGGAAGAGAGGCACCATTGGAAGGGAAGAGAGGCACCATTGGAAGGGAAGAGAGACACCATTGTAAGGGAAGAGAGACACCATTGGAAGGGAAGAGGGACACCATTGGAAGGGAAGAGAGACACCATTGGAAGGGAAGAGAGGCACCATTGGAAGGGAAGAGAGGCACTATTGGAAGGGAAGAGAGACACCATTGGAAGGGAAGAGAAGACACCATTGGAAGGGAAGAGAGGCACCGTTGGAAGGGAAGAGAAGACACCATTGGAAGGGAAGAGAGGCACCATTGGAAGGGAAGAGAGACACCATTGGAAGGAAAGAGAGGCACCATTGGAAGGGAAGAGAAGCACCGTTGGAAGGGAAGAAAGGCACCATTAGAAGGGAAGAGAGGCACCATTGGAAGGGAAGAGAGGCACCATTGGAAGGGAAGAGAGGCACCATTGGAAGGGAAGAGAGGCACCATTGGAAGGGAAGAGAGACACCATTGGAAGGGAAGAGAAGACACCATTGGAAGGGAAGAGAGGCACCGTTGGAAGGGAAGAGAGACACCATTGGAAGGGAAGAAAGGCACCATTAGAAGGGAAGAGAGGCACCATTGGAAGGGAAGAGAGGCACCATTGGAAGGGAAGAGAGGCACCATTGGAAGGGAAGAGAGGCACCATTGGAAGGGACGAGAGACACCATTGGAAGGGAAGAGAAGACACCATTGGAAGGGAAGAGAGACACCATTGGAAGGGAAGAGAGGCACCATTGGAAGGGAAGAGAGGCACCATTGGAAGGGAAGAGAGACACCATTGGAAGGGAAGAGAGGCACCATTGGAAGGGAAGAGAGGCACCATTGGAAGGGAAGAGAGGCACCATTGGAAGGGAAGAGAGGCACCATTGGAAGGGAAGAGAGGCACCATTGGAAGGGACGAGAGACACCATTGGAAGGGAAGAGAAGACACCATTGGAAGGGAAGAGAGACACCATTGGAAGGGAAGAGAGGCACCGTTGGAAGGGAAGAGAGACACCATTGGAAGGGAAGAGAGACACCATTGGAAGGGAAGAGAGGCACCATTGGAAGGGAAGAGAGGCACCATTGGAAGGGAAGAGAGGCACCATTGGAAGGGAAGAGAGGCACCATTGGAAGGGAAGAAAGGCACCATTAGAAGGGAAGAGAGGCACCATTGGAAGGGAAGAAAGGCACCATTAGAAGGGAAGAGAGACACCATTGGAAGGGAAGAGAGGCACCATTGGAAGGGAAGAGAGACACCATTGGAAGGGAAGAGAGGCACCGTTGGAAGGGAAGAGAGACACCATTGGAAGGGAAGAGAGGCACCATTGGAAGGGAAGAGAGACACCATTGGAAGGGAAGAGAGGCACCGTTGGAAGGAAAGAGAGGCACCATTGGAAGGGAAGAGAGGCACCATTGGAAGGGAAGAGAGACACCATTGGAAGGGAAGAGAAGCACCGTTGGAAGGGAAGAGAGACACCATTGAAAGGGAAGAGAGACACCATTGGAAGGGAAGAGAGGCACCATTGGAAGGGAAGAGAGACACCCTTGGAAGGGAAGAGAGGCACTATTGGAAGGGAAGAGAGACAC
>NC_091570.1:11105475-11107975 GCF_042767895.1 Penaeus vannamei
GTTGCTGGAGTTTCCTTCCCTTTGTTGGCTGTTGATTCCTTTTGCCTCGAGAGACGGTTTCCAGAACTTAAATGGCTCTCACTTCGACAAGCGAGTAGCCTTTCCAAGTCGCATCCAGCTTCTATTGGTAACAATCGACAACAGTTCGAGTGGTTCCTGCGAGGTCTTGGGGCGAGACTGGAACACAAGCAGACTGTTTAGCCCTGCGATGACTGGAGGAAACCCGACTGTTCGCCCGTAACGCAGCGCTGCCTGGAAGCCCGTAACAGCTGGCTGGGGTGGCGAGAGCGGGCAGTAACAGCCTTCCAAAAGGAGCAGAAATTCACCAAAGAAGTTGGATGCAAATGACGGCAGCAACATTCTGATAGGATCTTTTGGTGATCTTTTATGAACTCCTTTTTCAGATCTCGTCAGAAGTTGTGCCATCAAAGCTTCGGCGTTTCAGTTGATTTATGGATGCAGAATGAATGAATCATTTTCCTTTTTTCTTTCCGTCTCTGCCTTCCACCGTATTGGATTTCATTTAACGCCGTCCTGCATACATCGCTCAAAGTTTTCTTGGAAGGGCGAGGGCCGCGGAGGGGAAAGTCGGCCTTCTGCCCCCGTGCTTTAGGGGCGATGCCGATCAGTTCCGTATAGAAGCGGCGCGAGTCAGTCCGGAGGGCGACGCGACGAAAAGTTTTGCAACGCGCGATACAAAGTTTCATTTGGAGGCAAAATATAATTAATCACCGGGTCGACAATACTCCGCGATCAATTTTATTCAAACCTTCGTCATGGCTGTAAAAAGCGAGGGAGGTTTTTGATGTTGCCCTACACACCAGAACAACAACCATATCGTTTCACCGTATGTAACAAAGGACCAAACTCTGTCGATACGAAATAGCGTTTTGGGCCTTGCGCGCGACGGCCGAAGGGCTGACGGGCCTCCGATCGCCTCGGCGCCGCACGCCCTGTGGCTCGCCGCCTGTGGCATCATTGTCATTACCAGAGATATGGTGTTGTGACATTTTAATATGAAGAAAAGACTAATTATAGTGGGTGTCCTTTTTTATCGGACTTTGTTGTCCACGAGAGCGGTGCTTCAAGAAGCCTCTGTTGAAGTGACACGAGACACTAATTTCTTAAACGAGATCGGCCCGAGTGTGAAAACAAGCAATTATGCGGAATGCGGGTCCGCGCCTTCGTCCTCGCGGATCCGATGACCTCCTCGCTCGCGCTTGTCTGACGGAGCGTCATCGCCGCTGCTTGATGCCCGTCCTGGCTGTCGCCGGCTTCATTCAGGCTCAGACGCCTCGTCTTCAGCAAGTTGACATCACTAACTACTGGAATTTACAAGCGGCAGCCGGTCGAGCGTCTCTGAGTCCCTCGGAATGAAAGCCGAATCGAAGAGCGGGAGGCGACCTTCCTCCAGCGGCGCAGGGAAACGAGCCACAAGGACGGCCAGTTAACCAGTGGAATAAATTTCTCCTAAATACTGCAGAGGGTGTTCATGCAGAGCCAAAACTACGCCAGCACTCATGCAAATGCGCCGTGAGAGCTCCATTGACATTCAAAATGCAGGCAGATGGGAACCCCTGCAATGCTGAAATTACATAGAACTCAGACCTGAGCTTTTAATAACCACGACTAAGTGCGTTATGGTCGAGTGCAAAGTTTACCAAAAGAAACCACTTCAGCTATATCAACTTGGAAATACATAGACTATAGGCAATAAAAGACTGTTTGTCTAAACTACCGTTTCTGCTGTTGCTAATAACAAGAAAGAACTTAATTCTGTTTATGTTAACATTAATAATAATGGCGATAATGATAGCAGTAATATGAACAGTAATAACGACAACGATCTGAACAATAATAAAGAAAATTATAATGTTAAAGGTAAAACAACAATAGTAATAATGACAATAATAACGATAGTTCTAATACCAACAAGAATGCAAATAATATTATAATAGTAAAGACGGTAATGGTGAAAGGATGATTAAGATAATAATGATAATAGGGATAATGATAACAATTATGCTATTAAAGATGAAAGTAATAAGATATGATGATGATGAGGAAGTTGAAAATGAAGATAACGATGATAATGAAGAAGGTGATGATAACTAACTATTACAATGATAATGAAAATGATGATAATAGTAATAACGATAAGGATAATGGTAACAATGATAGTGATAATAGTAATGATAATCATAATAATGAGAATGATTATAATAATGATAAAAAGTAATGATAGTAATAGCAATGATAATAACAATAGCAATGATAATAGTCAGGATAATCACCATTATCATCATTATTGATGATAATGATGATGATTATGATAATAATAATAATAATGATAATAATGATAATAATAATAATAATAATAATAATAAATCGATAATGTGAATAGTGAAAGAGTGATATAGTGATAATAATAACAATGTAAATAGTTATGAAATTACCAATGGTGATGGTAATGACAACAACTACAATGATAACAATAACA
>NC_091570.1:11170475-11172975 GCF_042767895.1 Penaeus vannamei
CCAAGAACTTCACTTGTCGCAGATTTACCGAGATTACTTCCTGGAGAAATATCAGTGGAGTAACTTTATTTTGGCATCGAAGACGAAAAATATCGGAATGTTCTTGCCGGCTGAGCGACGCAGCGTATAATTCGGCCTCAGAATTCATGTCGTCTATAGTTTAATCTTGGCTTCAATCTTCATTCGAGCTTCTTGTCGCCCTCGGCCCACGGCGATGGAGAAATAAGTTCCCGCCATGAAAATCAGACTCTAGATTAAAGCTCGGCGTCGGAGGAGAGCGCTCGCTGCTCCTGCTCTTCGCGAAACGAGCTCGCTTGCCTCGGTGCTCGTTGCCGGTCAGTCGAAGGCGCGGGAGCGAAGGCGAAGCAATCAGCGCTTTTCCCGCTCCTCGGGTGCCGGGGCGTCGGCGCCTTGATTGCTTTGCTAAACAGGGAAAGCATTGCGCCAATTTTTCTTCTGATCGTTTCAGCCCTTCACCTTGTCTTCCAAAGCACTCCAGAGTTAATCAAAGGAGTGAATATATATATATATATATATATATATATATATATATATATATATATATATATATATATATATATATATATATATATATATATATATTCACATGTATCTATATATACATGTATATATATGTGTGTGTGTGTACATAAGAGAGAGAGACGCAGAGAGGAAAGGCAAAAGAGAAAGATACAAGGCATATAGATAGACTGAGAAAGAGAGAGGGAAAGAGAAAGAGATGCAAAGATAGATAGAATGATAGATGGATAGATAGAAAGAAAGAGAGAAAAAGAGAGGGCGAGACATCAAGATACAAAAATAGATAGAAATACAGGTACACAGATTGATAGATAGATAGAGAAAAAGAGAGATCAAGATACAAAAGAGAGAGAGAGAGAGCGAAAAAGCGAGAGAGAGAGAGAGAGAGAGAGAAAGGAGAGAGCGAAAGAGCGAGCGAGCGAGAGAGAGAGAGAGAGAAAGCGAGAGAGAGATAGAGAGAGGGAGAGAGAGCGAAACAGTGAGAGAGAGAGAGCGAAAGAGAGAGAGAGAGAGAGAGAGACCGAAAAAGCGAGAGAGAGAGATATATAGAGAGACCGAAAAAGCGAGAGAGAAAGAGACCGAAAAAGCGAGAGAGAGAGAGAGAGAGAGAGAGAGACCGAAAAAGCGAGAGAGAGAGAGAGAGACCGAAAAAGCGAGAGAGAGAGAGAAAGAGAAAGTGAGAGAGACCGAAAAAGCGAGAGACAGAAAGAGAGAGAGAGAAAAAAAAAAAATCTAGCCCCCCCTCACCCCACGCCCGTGTCCCGCAGATGACATCGTCGACCTGCGATGTCAGCCGGCGGGCCATCGGCGTCGCCAGGCTGACTCCTCCATCCGGGTCAGCGCACAAAGCGGACAAGGGAGATCAAAGAGCCTCATTTGCATAGGACGGTGTCTAATTTTCTAAATAAAATCCAAGACACGGCCCTCCCCTCCCTCCCTGGGCGCGAGCGGACGGAGATGTTAATAGCGACGATTGCGAGAGAACAACAGGGCGAGGAGGTCGTTCGGGATGAGACACACACATACACACGCGCACGCACACATACACAGACATACACATACGCACACACACACAGACACACACACACACACATACACACGCATACACACACACGCACAAACACACACACAGAAATACACACACACACACACACACGCACACACACACACACGCACACACACAAACACACACTCACACACACGCACACACACACATATACACGATGCTTCTTTGTTATGACAAATACGAAAAAAGTGTACTGTAGGTTGTAAAACAGGTGAATAATTCAACCTTTCGATCGAGGACACAACAGAATCTTCCAATACATTGTCTAATGCGATGCGACGATGTTTCCGAAATAGGTATAGATACATATATACATAATTACATATATATATATATATATATATATATATATATATATATATATATATATATATATATATATATATATATATATACACACATATATATATGGGTTTGTATATATATATATATATATATATATATATATATATATATATATATATATATATATATATATATATATATACATATATATATATACATACATATATATATATATATATATATATATATATATATATATATATATATATATATATATATATATATATATATGAGAATATGACAGAGAAAATGAGAGAGAGAAAGAGAGACAGACACAGAGAGCGAGAGCGAGATAGAGAGAGAGAAGGAAGAGAGGGTGGGTGGAGGAGTGGAGGAGAGAGAATGAGAAAGAGAGAGGAGAGAGAGACGGGTGGGGGACAGTGGAGGAAAGAGGGAAAGCGAGAGAGAGATGGAGTGAGAGAGAGAGAAAGAGAGAGACAGACAGACAGAGAGAGAGAGAGGCTGAAAGAGATAGATAGATAGAGAGTGAGAGAGAGAAGAGAGAGACAGACAGATACAGACAGAGAGAGAGGGGGGCGCCCAGCCCAC
>NC_091570.1:11222975-11225475 GCF_042767895.1 Penaeus vannamei
CTCGCGACGCCGTACCATGCTGGAGGAGCTGATGTTCGCGTCCTTGGCAACGAGAGCGCAGGGCTGGTTCCCTCTATGCATATAATGATATTGCGTTGTACAAAGGCCTAAGAGAAATACAGTTAGAATATGTTAATATGCTTGTATAGCGGAAATGGAAATTATGAAAGTATAGCGGTCGTAGATCACATAGAAGCGGATTTAGATAATCAATTCATTGGAAACTTTCAAAAATAAAATAATGAACAAATCAAAACAAATGTAATGAACTGGTATCTTGATTAATTCACTCATTAGCATAATGAAAACAACCTTTATACATAAAAGTATAGAATTCCAGCGGTAAAAATATAGACTAATCTTTATAAGCAGTTTGGAATTAATAAGAGTTTTAATCTAGAACCTAGATATATTCTATTCTACCTGTTTAAATATGCAATAAAAACATTTAATTGAATGTAAGTCGTAAATTTGTTTAGTCTTTAACACCAGGAATCCGTACGAATTAGCCAAGGGCAGGAAGCTGTCTTTAGATGTGTATAAAAAGAGTTTTTCATATTATAATTTCGTCTCTATTTCACCTCAATTGTCACATCTTTTATAGAGAACGACTGCGAATTATAAGTCAGACCGGAATAAATACAAGTAATGTAAATTCTTTTCCTTTATTCTTTAATTTCCATTCGCCGTCCAGAACACCTGGAGGGCAAGGCACCCAAGTAAATGCTTTGGGTCGGTTGGTCGGCTTTCTCGCGGCGCGGGGTGGCTTGGGGGAACACGTGCCCCGGAATTGAGAGGTTAGGGGGAGAGACTCTCGCCTCACGCGGCCACACAGCTAATATTATCCGGGCTCAGAGACACACCTTTTCAGAAGAGCTGCGTTCATTCCGAGAGCGTGTCGTCTTCGGTCGAAATAAGTGTGCAGGAGTCGCAGGTCTCTTCAGGAGAATCTGCATGTATATGAAGCTCTGCGGCTGACACGGATCAGGCAGGAACCCGAGGCACACGCCTGGCTCTCCCGCCGCTCGTATCAATAACCATAAAAGATCTGTGGAGGCTTCCATGTGCCAATAACTGCATCAACCATAGTGAGTGCAATGGCCACAATAACGGCCGCGCCTTCTTCCTCAATACCGGCGGCGCCTCCCGGGGATCACGTGGGGGAGCCGGGGGAGGGGGGGGGGGCTCCGGCAAATCAGATAAAAACCCCAAAAGCTGAATGACTGGACACAATAGTAAAACATATGAATGCCGCACCCCCGACCACGGGCTGGGACGCCGCCGCCCGCGGAACAGGCGCGCTCTCCGCTCAAGCCATTGGCCTAAATGCGTATCTTCGCTGCAGAAGCTTTCTCTTCTTTCGCACTTTGTCTCTGGAATGACATACTTCTGATTAACTCGAAAAAAGACACATGTATGTGTCACATTATCGGGGTCGGGCATTTACAATGCTACACTCCACCCCCGCAGCTACTCACAGCTGGCCGCCGAGTTGCCAATGGTCTGATTACACAACAACATTTTCGAACTTTGGGTTTGCATTCAGCCGAAAGTATTCTTTCTATGGATTTTTCATCGATTAATTTTCCTTCTCGAAAACGAAGACGGCCGAGAAGCGCCACGATGCGAAATCGGCGAAAAAATCCCCGCATCGGCGAGAGGCAATCGCGTCAGTTTATTTGAATAAATCGAGGCCTTTATTCTGCTTTTTAGGCGTCCCCTTCCCATTGTCAAATTTCTAAATAGTATCATGACTTTTTCGAGTGGCGCTTTCAATGGCAGCGATTACGGGGATTCGCGTTCCAAATCCGTCTCACTTATTTTCTCCCTTTTCCTTTTTTCTCTCTTTTTTTCCCAGAGAATGGCAATGTTTATTTCCATTCGGGGAGGGGGGAGGGGGGAGGGGGACGCGTAATGTACCCTGCCTTTATGGAAAGAAAAATAAAAAAGAGAGTGATTTTTATTAATAACTTCTTGGAGATTTTATAGTACATGTAGTATTAACAAATATGCATCGGCCATTGGATTTTGAGAGCTAAATGCAACGTTTTAAAGCCGTTGAATGTTCCTCAAACGTTTATGAAAGTAATCGTTTAGTAACACAGCGCGACTATGTGTGTTGCGCCCTCGGGGGTCTGGGGGAGAGAAACACAGGGGGTGGGGGGGGACCCACCCCTCCCCCCCGCCTCGCGCCCCAACCAGCGAAGGGCTCCGAGGTTAATCATCCGATTTAAAAAGGGACACAGAGACAGAGCGAGGCCGTCATTAGCAGTGAGCTGAATTATAGATGGTCACGCGGGCCTTTCTCCTCTCTTGGTCATGTCACAGCCGCGCCGCTCGAAATTCGGCCCCGCGCCCGCCCATCACTCATGCCCGTCGCTGCAAATAGAATTTGCGAATCGCTTGACGAAATTGCTGCAAGTTCCAACGCAACCTATTTGATTCTTAGATCGCCATTTGCCTTCGTGATTTTTTTCCTTGCTTTTCTTTCATCTTTATA
>NC_091570.1:11280475-11282975 GCF_042767895.1 Penaeus vannamei
TCATAATCATTCTTATCATTACTATTCTATTATATATCATCCATATTATTTTCATTTTATGATCATTATCATTGTTGATGTTTTTTGGTTATCATTATTATCATTATTATCGCTATTATCATTATTATTATTATCGTCATTATCATTATTAGTAGTAGTAGTAGTAGTAGTAGTAACATTATTATTATCATTACCATCATTATAATAATAATTACTATTATTATTATCATTATCATTATTTTTTATTATCATTATCATTAATGTTGTCATTACCATCATCATTCTTATCATCATTGTTATTATTACTGTTCTGATTTTTATTATTAGGCCTACAATTATCCTTCTTAATATGAGCATTTTCATTTTTTATTATTATCATTAGTATCATTATTGTTATTATTAATCTTATTAATACTATCATCTTTATTGTTGATCTTGTCATTATCCTCTTTATCATTATGTTCCTCATTATCATTAGCATTATCACCATCATCGCCATTATCATTATCATTATAGTTATTGCTATTATTATCAACAATTCATTATCTTTTATTTTGTCCTTATGGAAATTACTACTGTTATCAGGATAAATATTTATATTCTTTTATTTATTCATTTTTATATATTTGTTTGTTTTATTTATATATTATTTTTTGATGCTAATATTCCTAATGTTTATTGTTCTTAGTAAGTTTATTAGTGTTGTCATTATTGTTACTTTTATTATTATCATTATTATTGATATTGTTATTAATTCATTATTAGTAATATTAGTAGCAGCAGTAGTACTACTAGTACAACCACAGCTATTCTTATTAGTAGTAGTAACACCACAATGATCTTTAAGTTATACTGTTATCATTATCAGTGTAAATGTAGTATCTTTTTATAGTTGTGATGAAAATCTTAAATCATCTAAAAAAAATTAAATGCGTTATTTCTGAAAGATTTTTCCTTCGTTTCAAAGTTCATTCATAAAATCTTATGAATGATGAGCCACTATATTACCATCATTATTGTTATTATCGTTATTATCATTGTTACTATCATTGTTATTATCATTAACATTATTATAATCATTCTTATTACTATCATAATAATTTTTATCATATATCATCTTGAGTTGTGAACCCTGCGAATCCCTGTTTCGTGTTGTCTCAGGGACGCGGCGTGACTCGGCCACCAAAGGACGTCGCCGAGGAGAGCTTGGTCCTTCCCCGCGCCGCCCTTGCCCACAGCAGAAGGATCTCTCCTCCAAGGCACGAGGCAGCGCAGCCCCTTCTTCTTCTTCTTCTTCTTCTTCTTCTTCTTCTTCTTCTTCTTCTTCTTCTCCTCCTCCTCCTCCTCCTCCTCATCCTCCTCCTCCTCCTCCTCCTTCTCCCTCTCCTCTTCACCGTCTCTTCTTGATGCCGCTACACCCCCACCTTCGTTCCTGATCCCCTCCTCTCTCCTTCTTCCATTCGCCTCCCTTTTACTCTGTCTTTCCCTCACTATGCACTCTCTCCTCCTCCCCCGCCCTCCCCTCTCCTCCTCTTCCTCCACCTTCCCTTCTTTCTGCCCTGTCCCCTTTCTCCCCCCTCATCCTCTCCTCCCTTACCCTCCCACCCATGCTCCCCCTACTCTTCTCTCCCTCCCTCTTAACTCACCACTTTCTCCCCCCTCGCTTTACCTTCTCTTTCTCTTCCCCCTCCACCCTTCCCTCCCCCTCTTCCTTACCTCCTCCCCCTCCGCTCTTCCCTCTTCCTCTTCCTTCTTGCTAACTCACTACCCTCCCTTTCCTCCCTCCCCCTCCTCCCTTTCTACTCCTACTCCTCCCCCCTCCCCCTAATCCTCCCCCTCCTCCTCCTCCTCCCTTCCCCTCCTATCCATCCACCCTCGTCTACTCCCCCTACCCCTCCTCCTACACCCCCCCCCCCTTGAATCCAGCTAGTTCCCGCCGCCTCCACCAGGGGGTCTCCGCCTCAGAAGGTTGGTTACCCATTTTAATAGACAATCTGTTTTATCTGATACATCATATTCTTGGCGCAGCGAGGATCGTAAAACATCAAATATAATCTAGTTACCGCGGTGCACAATGGTCGCGGCGGTGCGTGAGGCTGGCCGGGAAGGATTCTTATGCGGTGATTAAGTGGCGGCCGCGAGGTGTGTGGCGGGGGGGAGAGGGGGGGGGGTCATTACCGCTCTGCGCGCCGGAACGTCGCGCGGCGGTCGTGGCCCGCGCCTGCGACTGCTTGCCGCTGCCAGGCAAGGGATTGTGTGTAGGGGCATGCATACACACACACACATGTATATGTATATGTATATGTATATATATGTATATATATATATATATATATATATATATATATATATATATATATACATGTGTGTGTGTGTGTGTGTACATATATAGATATATATCTATATACATATTTAGACAGATATGAATATACATATGAAGACACACACACACACACACACACACACACACACACACACACACACACACACATATATATAT
>NC_091570.1:11300475-11305475 GCF_042767895.1 Penaeus vannamei
AAGACAGGGGAGATTTTCGCAGCGTGAAAATGAGGATCAAGAGAAGGCAGGTCAATGGTCAAACACGCAAGCAGCTTGAAGGAGAAGGGGGTCTTTTAGGGGCGGAGGGAGACGGAAACGCGTGCTGTCTGTGTCGTTTTATGTTCACTTAAAATTAATGTCAAAACGACTGCTGTTGGAAGATGTTGCACAGGAACAGACGACATCTCCAAGTGTTATGTTAGTCCATGCACAAAAGCTCATCAAATCTCTTAAGAATGTTAAACCACGAAGGTAGATCTGTAGTAGTCTTGGTGTCAGGAAGCAGAATATGTCATCAATTCCCAACATTTTGATATGAAGCTAGAAGTCGGAGGACGAAATCACAAGGGTCTCCTAACCAACATGAAAACTGCATGGGATATAGCAACCAACCTTGAGGGCGGTTAGTAACGACAGAATGGGAATGGTTGCAGGTCTAATGAGAGCTCGCAAGTATATCAATATATGTATCAGTAGGTGATCTCTCCGTCTCTCTCTATCTATCTAACTATATATTTATCTGTCTAGCTATCTTACTAAAATAAATTTCTTGTGATAAGTTAGCAATGTAGGTAAACACTGATTCCCAAAACATCTTGATATTTTAAATTAAATGGTATAACTTGCCAGGGCCTCTTTCAGTCAACCGAAGATAAATGACTGTCAAATGTGAAGTTCATAATTATTTTCTTCAAGGAATTTTATGAAATTCAATACTTTGGAAAAGATAATGATAAGGCCACCTGTTGTTACCTTAACTATCTGCATATATTTCATCAATCATGAATACAGACCAGTGGCTTTGTGTCATGTTGGTCATACTGCTCTCTCCCATTCCCATCCTTTTTTCTCACTCTCTCTATCTATCTATCTCTCAATCTCACCCTCATTCACTCTCTCTCTCTCTCTCTCTCTCTCTCTCTCTCTCTCTCTCTCTCTCTCTCTCTCTCTCTTCTTTCCTCTCTCTCCCTCCCTCCTCCTCCCACCCTCCCTCCCACCCTCCCTCCCTCCCTCCCTCTCCCTCTCCCTCTCCCTCTCCCACTCCTCTCTCGATCTGCCTCTCTTTTCTCTTTCTTTCTTTCTCTCTTCCCATACCCTTAATCACACACTCAATCTCTCTCTCACCCTCATTCACTCACAGTCTCTCTCTCTCTTTCGCCCTTACTCTCTCTCTCTCTCTCTCTCTCTCTCTGCATCTCTCTCTCTCTCTCTCTGCATCTCTCTCTCTCTCTCTCTTTCTCTCTCTCTCTCTCTCTCTCTCTCTCTGTCTGTCCTCTCTCTCTTTCTTTCTCTCTTTTTCATACTCATTCACTCATTCGATCTCTCTTTCTCTCTCTCTCTCTCTCTCTCTCTCTCTCTCTCTCTCTCTCTCTCTCTCTCTCTCTCTCTCTCTCTCTCTCTCTCTCTCTCTCTCTCTCTCTCTCTCTCTCTCTCTCTCTCTCTCTCTCTCTCTCTCTCTCTCTCTCTCTCTCTCTTCTCTCTCTCTCTCTCCTCCCTCTCCCTCTCCCTCTCCTCTCCCTCCTCTCCTCTCTCTCTCTCTCTCTCTCTCTCTCACCCTCATTCACGCACTCAATCTCTGTTTCCTTCACCCTCATTCACTCAATATCTCTCTCTCTTTTCGCCCTCAATCTCTCTCTCTCTCTCTCTCTCTCTCTCTCTCTCTCTCTCTCTCTCCTCTCTCTCTCTCTCTCTCTCTCTCTCTCTCTCTCTCTCTCTCTCCCATACACACACACACACGCATACCCTCATTCACTCTCTCTCTCTGTCACTCTCTCTCTCTCTATCTATCTATCTATCTTTCTCCCTATCTCTCTCTCTCTCACTCACTCTCACTCTCTCTCTCACTCACTCACTCACTCACTCACTCACTCTCTCTCTCTCTCTTTCATTGTTCTAAAAGCACGTCTCTATTTACCTAACTACCAAGTTAACTATTTGCCTCTCTCTTTATCTAACGATCCCCTGTCCATCAGCGTATGCTCTTTTCCAGTCACACTCCACAGCGTCGGCGCATGCGCACAGACCGCCTTCACTTTCACAAACAGCGCAGTTCCGTGCTAAGTATAGGAGGGCAGTTCGCCTCTTGCCAGTCGGGAGCAAGAAACAAATAAAGGCTGGCTCCCACTTGTAGCTCCGCAAAAAGCCGACAGCTTCAGCCACTGCGCGGGGCTGCGGACTGACATCTAATCACAGGCTGGAAAAGAAATCGCCTTTTAATTTCTAATCGATGGAACGTGAGGAATTACCGTTAAGGATTTTTCTGGCCTCGTCGCAGACTTGGCTAGGTATCTGCAGAGACAGCTGAAGGTGTCAAAGTGTGATGGGAGCTCTCTTATTTAAGCTTGTTTTTTTTCTCTCCCTCTTTTCTCTTCTTCCCAACTGACATTTCCTAATAGTCTGATCAGTGACAAAACCGTCATCTTATACCTTTCCATTCCAGGGCCTCCGTACCTTTATGATACAAAGTATGTATTAAGACTTCTCATTAGGGAGGAAGGAAAGCTGGAGATTGTTCCTTTTGACGGATTCCTGCTTATGTTTTGCCCCGGGGAAGAGACGGGAATTTTACTGTCTGTAGAAGCGGACCAATCCGATCTCGAATCATAGTAGAATTAGCTATGGAGCGGTCAGGGGGAACTGATTGACTGTGGTCACTCACACACACACATGAACATACAAGTATATGTCCCTATATATGTATAGATAGATAGATAGATATGTGTGTATGTATTCATATGCCTCGCATATAAATATATACAAATGCGTGTGTGTGTTTATATTTGCGTGTGTGAAAACGTACTTGTGTGTGTGTGTGGGTTTATATGTGTGTGTGAAAACGTACGTGTGTGTGTATAAGGAAAAAAGAGAGATCGACTGATATGGACTCGCATCTCAGCCACACCTGGGAACGAGTCGCAGCCCCAAAGGATACGTTGAACTCCCGCAGAGTTTTTTGCCCTCCTCGATGCTTTGTCTCTGACCAAAATGAACTGAAATGTTTGGATTCTTTCTCTCAAATCGGATAAGTAGATAGACAGAGAGATAGCTTGACAGATGAATAAATGGATCGTAGTAGTAGTAGTTGTCGTTACAATAACAATAATGGTTATAATGATGATAATAAATAAAAGAAAAATAATGACAATAATATTAATGTTAATAGTAATAATGATGATGAAAATCATAACAATGATAATGATAATGATTATAGCAAAAATGATAATGATAATAATGATAAACAAAATGAAATAATAACAATAACAATGATAATAACATTATCATTATTTTTATTAACAACAAAAAAAATAATAATAACAATGATAATAATGACTGCAATAATTATAATGACAATAATAATAACAATGATCATATTGAAAATAATGGTGATAATAATAATAATAATGTTAATAGTAATAATAATAATGATAATAATAATAATAATAATGATAATAATAATAGTAATAATAATAATAATAATAATGTTAACGATAATGATAATAGTAATAATAATCATTATCATTATCATCATGATGATGCAGTGAAGATACTGATAATGATAATAATAATGATGGTGATGACAACTATGATAATAATGCAGAAATTATACTACAAATGATAATAATCACAATAACAATAATGATGATAATGGAAAGAAAAATCATAGTAATTGGTAATGACAAAAATAATAATGATAATGTCAATAATAATGATAACAACAATAATAATGATAATAGCATCAATAAAAATAATAGCAATAAAAATTAAGATGATGATGATAATGATGATAATAATAATGCTATTAATAACAATAGTGACAGTAATAATAATACTAATTATATCAAATAAATAATGAAGATGATGGTGGTCATAATCATGATAGCAATGTTAATAACAATGACAATAGTAATATTAATAACGATGATAATAATAGCAGTAGCAATATATAACAACAATAATGATAACGCTCATAATGATAATAACAATCACAGTAATAGTAAGAATCATAATAGTAATAACAAAAAATCTTTTGTTATTATCATTACTTTTACCATTATCATTCTTGTTATTATTCATAGTGTTGTAATGACCATTACCATTATCATCATAATTGTTATCATTACTTTATTACTATCATCATGATTTCATTACTTTTATCACTACGATCATTATTACAATTGCTGTTATCATTGAATAATATCATTATCATTATGATGATGATTATGACGATTATTAGTTTTATTATTGCCATGACACTCAACCTTATCATCACTACTATTATTATTATTATCATTGTTGTTGTTATTGTCGTTATCCTATCTATTGGTCTCATCTTTATTATCTTCATTATCATCATTATCATCTTTATTGGCATTTTTGTTACTATAATCATTATCATAATCATTATCTGTCATCGTTATTTCATTATCATCATTATCATTATATTATTATCATTATCATTATCATTATCATCAGAATCATTTTTATCATTATTACTATCATCCATACAATTATTTCATTATCATTATTATTACTTATGGTATCTTCATCACATTAATAATTGTCGTAAATAAGTATGTGATACTAGTAAATGAACACTTATCACTAGTACGGCAGAACAAAATGAATGTGAGAACAGAATGAACATACTTACTTTTAATTGTCATGGAAATATCAGTAGTTTAATGAAAGTGATAATAACATCAGCAGCAAAAGCATTAGTCGTGAAGCCGTGAAGCCGCTAGTGGCAATAATATAACTTTAATAGAAATAGGGAAGATGCTAGTGGCAGCAATGTATAAAAATCATGACAACATCAACCATAAAAATAACAATAATAATAATAGCAATAGAATGATCCGAGATCCCTCTGGGGCAGTTGCCTCTCGTCCCAACTTTTTTTTTTTTTTTTTTTTTGATGAAGAGTGAAACTGTTCCCCCTTTATATTATGTCTCCCACATAATAAAAATTTTCCGCTGGC